>NW_026910113.1:0-2500 GCF_963691925.1 Scomber scombrus
AAGTTCTTCTCTAAAGTTAATGAAGCTGCCGTCTGTATTTCAAAGATTGTTTAGAGAGTAAAGACGTATCACTCTGTGTTTCTGTAGTTTTATAAGAGACTCTTTAGTTGTTAATGAGCTGCTGCTGTTAATTAAAACGTGTCAATACATTTAATTAACGTCTCATTTATTATACCGCTCATCTCATTTTCAGGCCGTCAACATTAATCAGGCGGCCGTTAAAAGACTGTTTTATTTCAGCCAGCAAAAAGGTGATTAGACATGTTTGAATTTAGTTATTTTATTATTTAGTAAACTGCAAATATTTAAATGTAAATGTAATAAGATTCAATAAGTAGAACTTCATCTCTAATTACAAGTGATAAGACAGTTTCTACTACACATATTAAAACTGGTTTAAAATTTTAATAAAATTAAAATTAAAAGTTGTGAAAGTAGGAAATAAAAAAATAAATTTAAAAAAGTAAAACTACAGATGTTTTATCAGCAAAATGTTACTTTAAAAAAATCCCTTTTATTAATATTAAATGCTGGAATATAATACAAACAATACAAACCCACATACCCAAAAATTAAATAAAATACAAATTAAATTAAATTAAATTAAAAGTAAAATTAAATAAATACATTTAAAAATAAGAAAATTTAAAATAAAATAAAAAATAATAATTAAATTAAATGAAAAATTAAAATTAAATTAAAGAAAATTTAAATTAGAAAATAAAATTTAAAAATAATTAAATTAAATTAAATAAGAAAATAAAAATAACAATAAAATCAAAAATAAGAAAAATTAAATTAAATTAAATTAATGCAAAGATGGGAAGGCATCAATAAATACATTAATGCATATCCTTTTTTATTCCCCTCCTAATAAAAGATCCTTATACGACTATTTCTTTTACACATTATCCAGTAAGGAGTTTAAGTATAACCTCATTGTAATGTATCAGCAAAATGTACCTAAAGTATCACATTATAAAACAAATTATGGTGGTTTGGAAGATGTTTCTAATGTTTGCTTCGACTAATAACTTATTTAGTCCTCTTTAATTAGCGAAAAATAACAAAATACAATATTTATACACACATTTATACTGTTTAAGTCACTTTTAGACCTTTCTGATGCATTTACAATAAAGAAACTATAAGTAACTGTCTTCTGCAGCTGTGCAGCAATAATCCAGTTCAAACTTCTCCTTACATCAGCAGCCATTGTTAAAAGGATGAGCGTGTCACAGACTGATGACATTATAATAGCTTTTAAATTACAAACAGCAATTACGTGCCGAGTGAGCCATCGTGGAACAAAGCCAACGTTCCCCTTTTTATTTAATTATTTTATTATGAGATGTGTTTAATATAAAGCTGCAGAGCAAACTCTCCTAATGACATATTTAAAAAAAGAAAAACCACTGCTGGCGTAACTCAGACACACCTGTGACATCCTGAATCTTACAAATCCCGTCAGACAGCTTTTGTGACTCTGAGCTGAAGGTGTTTGGTGTCACACAGCTGCTTCTGTTTTACATCTGGTTCCAGGTTGGGTTATAAAACACCCGCATTCCCCGAGCTAATGAATCATGTGAGTCTCAGGTAGCAGTTTGTTCTATTTTAAGCTGCAGCTGACTGTTGAATATGCTCTGAAAAATGACATAAAGGTTGCAGCAGATTCATATTAACTCCTTAACCCTTTACATGCTGCTCAGAGGCAAATATGACCTATTTATACATTTGAGAGGCTGTAAAAACACTATAAACACAATAAAATGCATCATTTTAACCCTCCTGTTGTCCTCGAGTCAAGGAAGGAGGGAAGGAGGGAGGGAGGGAAGGAGGGAGGAAGGAAGGAGGGAAGGAAGGAAGGGAGGAAGGAAAGGAGGGAAGAAGGAGGGAAGGAAGGAAGGAAGGAAGAAGGAAAGAAAGGAGGGAGGAAGGAAGGAAGGAGGGAAGAAAGGAAGGAGGGAAAGAAGGAAGGAAGTAGGGAAGGAAGGAAAGGAGGGAGGGAGGAAGGAGGGAAGGGAGGAAGGAAGTAGGGAAGGAAGGAAAGGAGGGAGGGAGGAAGGAGGGAAGGAAGGAAGGAAAGGAGGGAGGAAGGAAGGAGGGAAGGAGGGAGGGAGGGAGGAAGGAAAGGAGGGAAGAAGGAGGGAAGGAAGGAAGGAAGGGAAGAAGGAAGGAAAGGAGGGAGGGAAGGAAGGAAGGAAGTAGGGAAGGAAGGAAAGGAGGGAGGGAGGAAGGAGGGAAGGAGGGAGGGAGGGAGGAAGGAAGGAGGGAAGGGAGGAGGGAAGGACGGAAGGAAGGAAGGAAAGGAGGGAAGAAGGAGGGAAGGAAGGAAGGAAGGGAAGAAGGAAGGAAAGGAGGGAGGAAGGAAGGAAGGAGGGAAGAAAGGAAGGAGGGAAGGAAGGAAGGAAGTAGGGAAGGAAGGAAGGAGGGAAGGAGGGAGGGAGGGAGGAAGGAAAGGAGGGAAGAAGGAGGGAAGGAAGGAAGGAAGGGAAGAAGG
>NW_026910113.1:7500-22500 GCF_963691925.1 Scomber scombrus
CTCCCTTCCTCCCTCCTTTCCTTACTCCTTCCATCCTTCTTCCTTCCTCCCTCCCTCCTTTCCTTCCTTCTTCCTCCCTCCTTCCTTCCCTTCCTTCTTCCTCCCTCCTTCCTTCCATCCTTCCTCCTTTCCTTCCTTCTTCCTCCCTTCCTCCCTCCTTCCCTTCCTTCTTCCTCCCTCCTTCCCTTCCTTCTTCCTCCCTTCCATCCCCCTTCCTTCTTTCTTTCCTCTGTCCTTCTTTCCTCCCTCCTCCTTTCCTTCCTTCTTCCTCCCTTCCTCCCTCATTCCTTCCCTTCCTTCTTCCTTCCTCCCTCCCTCCTTTCCTTCCTCCCTTCCTCCCTCCTTTCCTTCCTTCTTCCTTCCTTCCTCCCTCCCTTCCTTCTTCCTCCCTTCCTCCCTCCTTCCCCTCCTTCTCCTCCCTTCTTTCTTCCTCCCTTCCTTCCCCCTTCCTTCTTTCTTTCCTCTGTCCTTCTTTCCTCCCTCCCTCCTACCTTCTTCCTACCTTCTTCCTTCCTCCCTCCTTCCCTCCTTTCTTTCTCTTTTATTTTATTGATTTTATTCATCGTTTATTTTGTCTTTTTAATCTTTGGAGCTGAACTTTGTCACATCTTCATTCAGACATCACTTCTTCTGGTTTGTTTGCTGCTGTTGTCATGGAAACGCTCCCGTTACCTTGGAGCTCTGCTATCAGACTAGAAGTTTCTCTATGAAGAAGTAAAGTAAAGTTTGAGTTTGTGTGATTATTATTATTTATTTACTGAGTTTCTCCTTTTTAATTGGATGTTGGATTTTATAAATATATTAAAGTTATAATCAATTAGTGATTTTTAATGAGGGATGTAACCCTGAACCTTCTCCTGGTGTAATGATTAAGTCTTTTATGATTCCTCTTTCTTTCTCTTAAACACAAAAGTACAAAAATATTCTATAAATGCTCCTAAAGTCTTTATTATGTTATGATTGAGCCGTCAAAGTCTTGTCGAGTCTAAAAGCAAAGAAATATGTATAATAAAAGTATTTTAAAAACTGCAGAAAGTTTCTTGTGCATCTTTATCATATTACAGAATCATTATATCATATATTACACCTTATTATATTGAAGTTTGTCATTATTTTTACACTATAGCCTATATATGTATATTATGCTGTGTTTAAAAGCTACAAAAACATGCAAATAATATATTAATATCAGTAAATTCTTAATGTTTATATCATTTTCTTTTCTTTTTTCTTTATTATTATGCATCTTATAAACCGTTTCTTTCTTTCTCTTAAACACAAAAGTACAAACATATTCTATAAATGCTCCTAAAGTCATTGTTATGTTATGATGGAGCCCTCAGAGTCTTGTCATGTCTAAAAGCAAAGAAATATGTTTAATAATAAGTATTTAAAAGTATAAAAAATAATTGCAGAAAAATTACAAATACAACTTTCCAAAACTTGTATTTGTATTAATACATTAATATTATAGAATCACTATATCACATATTATACCTTATTATATTATAATATGTCATTACTCTCATATTTAGCCTATATATGCTGCTATAGCTACAAAAACATGTAAATATATGAATAATATATTAGTAAATATGCATTGTTCATGTCATTTTCTTTTCTTTTCTATTCTATTTTTTATTATGCATCTTATACACCGTTGTTTCTTCATATACCCAACACACATACACACACACACAACACACACACACACACACACACACACATACACACACATACACACACACACAACACACACATACACACACACACACACACACACACACACACACACACACACACACACCTGGGGACTGGATGCAACACTACTTCTGCTGCACTTTACTTTTTATACATGCATATATTTATTTATCCTTAATATAAACATATATTTATTTTCATGTATGCTGCAGGGATGAGAGGTTTCATTGTGTTTTCTGTGCAATGACATTAAAGAATCAACAGTATTTACTTCATATACATTTCTTTGGTTTTGCATATTCACGACATTGTTTTGTGTTTCGTGCTGCTGTTTCATTTATTGTGCTCTGGGGAAACTTTTATTCTCGTGTACTGTTCTCCTAGTTACTGATTCATTTCAAGCATTTTAAAACAGGCTGACACACACACACACACACACACACACACACACACACACACACACACACACCACACACACACACACACACACACACGTTCTTTCCAACTTATTATAACAAAAATGGGCCTTTCAGGACTAACAGATGATAAAAAAATGAATATCAGATGACAAAAAAAAGCTTGTTAAAGATTAGACAGGGTGAAGTCTATGTCTTCAGTCTAACCTCTCTTTCTCTCTCTCTCTCTCTTCTTTCTTCTTTTATTGCAACACTTTCCTCTCATCTGCTCCATCTCCTTGTAAGATTCTGTTATTTTCACATTTTTGACAAATGCAGGAGTCAATCTCCGGTCACCGGTTTCCACAGCAGCAGGGAGGCTGAGGAAGGGGGGAGGAGGGGAGGAGGAGGGGTGGAGGAGGGGAGGGAGGAGAGGAGGGGAGCGAATCCGATCCGCTGCATTTCATTTTATCTCTCTCACACACACACACACACACAGACACACACACACACACAGACAGAAAGAGAGAGAAAGAGAATTCTGACACCAGGCAAGAAGAAGAAGAAGAAGAAGAAGAAGAAGGAAAAAAACATGTTTCTTTGAGGATGCTGTGAACACGAGTTCATATCGAGGCCACTGAGTTAACGAGAGGAGAGAGAGAGGCAGGGACTTGTTGACAGCAAGCTCTCTCTCTCTCTCTTTCTCTCTCTCTCTCTCTCTCCCTCTATCTCTGTCTCTACCAGCCTCTGTCTGTTTCTGTCTGATCCTCTGAATTCTGGGTGAAGTCCAACAGAGGAGAGAGGAGAGGAGGGGAAGCCAGAAGTAGCAATTACCAGGGGAATGATTGGTACCTGTTGTTGTCAATGATTCACCATAAAAATACAATTTCTCAGGTTATTAAATAGACACCCCCCCCCCCTCTCCCCTCCACACACACACACACACACACACACACACACACACACACACACACACCCCTATCTGAGATGCACTTTATTGTTAAAAGCCGGCTGGAGCCAATCAATGCAGAGCGCTCAGGGCTCCCTCTCCATCATTTAATTACTCCCTCTGTCAATCAATGGAAAACACATTTTTAGGGAAAGCTGATCAATATAGCAGAGAGGTGACTTAACTGACGAAAGGAGGAGTGACTGACTGACAGAGACACCCACACACACACACACACACACACACACACACACACACAGAGCTGCATAAGGACCCTGGATGTATTGATCATGATAGCGTTTAATGAGCTTCTCGGCAGGGGACACCTCATGCTTTTGTTGTTTAAGGTTTGTGTAGTTTACCCTCCTCTTCACAGAGTGGAGCATATGTTAGTTTAACCCTCCTGTTGTCCTCGAGTCAAGGAAGGAAGGAAGGGAGGAAGGAAGGGAGGAAGGGAGGAAGAAGGAAGGAAAGGAAGGAAGGGAGGAAGAAGGGAGGGAGGCAGGGAGGACAGACGGAAGGAAGGGAGGAAAGAAGGAGAGAAGGAGGGAGGGAGGAAGGGAGAAAGGAAGGAAGGAAAGGAGGGAGGAAGGAAAGGAGGGAAGGAGGGAGGGAGGAAAGAAGGAAGCGAGGAAGGAAGGAAGGAAGGAAGGAAAGAAGGAGGGAGGGAGGGAGGGAGGACAGACGGAAGGAAGGGAGGAAAGAACGAGAGAAGGAGGGATGGAGGAAAGGAGGAAGGAAAGGAAGGAAGGAAGGAAAGGAGGGAAAAAAGGGGATGAGGAAGGAAAGAAGGAAGGAAGGAAAGGAGGGAGGAAGGAAGGAAAGGAGGGAGGGAGGGAGGGAGGGAGGGAGGGAGGGAGGACAGACGGAAGGAAGGAAGGGAGGAAAGAAGGAACAGTCAAAACAGACGGGTTCAATTTGACCCGGGAGGACGACACAAAGGTTAATTACTATAAAAAGGGAAAAAAGCACACATTCATAACCAGACATGATGCATCCCTGTGTAATATAAATATCTATGACTGATGAAATATAAACACAAATATAAAACATAAAAAACAAATATAAGAAACTCTCTCTGCTCTCTAAAAGCTCCAATAAGGATAAACAATGTTTATATGTGCCTGATGGTCTTTATGAATGATTTGTGATTATGTGAGGGTTAAAAAATGTCAGAAATGCTACTTTAGATTTGACACCTCTGAGTGTTTGATTGACAGCTGAGCCGACAGGGACGCACAGACATAATGTAAAAGTTTTGGAAGACCTTGAAAATCACTGGTTAACATCTGGCTCAGCATCTTTGAGGAATTACCCTCAACTCTCTCCCTTCATTTCATGATGCATACAAAGTCAAAAGTTATGTGGTAGACACGAACATCTGGAATAAAAACTACCCAAAAAACAGGTATAGTTTAATGTTTAATGCAGGTATAGTTTAATGTCTAATGCAGGTATAGTTTAACGTTTAATGCAGGTATAGTTTAACGTCTAATGCAGGTATAGTTTAACGTTTAATGCAGGTATAGTTTAACGTGTTGCAGGTATAGTTTAATGTCTAATGCAGGTATAGTTTAACGTGTAATGCAGGTATAGTTTAACGTGTAATGCAGGTATAGTTTAATGTTTAATGCAGGTATAGTTTAACGTTTAATGCAGGTATAGTTTAACGTGTAATGCAGGTATAGTTTAACGTGTAATGCAGGTATAGTTTAATGTTTAATGCAGGTAGAGTTTAACGTTTAATGCAGGTATAGTTTAATGTCTAATGCAGGTATAGTTTAATGTCTAATGCAGGTATAGTTTAACGTTTAATGCAGGTATAGTTTAATGTCTAATGCAGGTATAGTTTAATGTCTAATGCAGGTATAGTTTAACGTGTAATGCAGGTATAGTTTAACGTTTAATGCAGGTATAGTTTAACGTGTAATACAGGTATAGTTTAACGTTTAATGCAGGTATAGTTTAATGTCTAATGCAGGTATAGTTTAATGTCTAATGCAGGTATAGTTTAATGTCTAATGCAGGTATAGTTTAACGTTTAATGCAGGTATAGTTTAATGTCTAATGCAGGTATAGTTTAACGTTTAATGCAGGTATAGTTTAACGTGTAATGCAGGTATAGTTTAATGTTTAATGCAGGTATAGTTTAACGTGTAATGCAGGTATAGTTTAACGTCTAATGCAGGTATAGTTTAACGTGTAATGCAGGTATAGTTTAATGTTTAATGCAGGTATAGTTTAACGTCTAATGCAGGTATAGTTTAACGTCTAATGCAGGTATAGTTTAACGTGTAATGCAGGTATAGTTTAATGTTTAATGCAGGTATAGTTTAACGTCTAATGCAGGTATAGTTTAACGTCTAATGCAGGTATAGTTTAACGTCTAATGCAGGAATAGTTAACGTTTAATGCAGGTAGAGTTTAATGTCTAATGCAGGTATAGTTTAACGTCTAATGCAGGTATAGTTTAACGTGTAATGCAGGTATAGTTTAACGTGTAATGCAGGTATAGTTTAACGTCTAATGCAGGTATAGTTTAACGTGTAATGCAGGTATAGTTTAACGTGTAATGCAGGTATAGTTTAACGTGTAATGCAGGTATAGTTTAACGTTTAATGCAGGTATAGTTTAACGTTTAATGCAGGTATAGTTTAACGTGTAATGCAGGTATAGTTTAACGTGTAATGCAGGTATAGTTTAACGTTTAATGCAGGTATAGTTTAACGTTTAATGCAGGTAAAGTTTAACGTGTAATGCAGGTATAGTTTAATGTTTAATACAGGTATAGTTAACGTTTAATGCAGGTATAGTTTAACGTTTAATGCAGGTATAGTTTAACGTGTAATGCAGGTATAGTTTAACGTTTAATGCAGGTATAGTTTAACGTGTAATGCAGGTATAGTTTAATGTTTAATGCAGGTATAGTTTAACGTTTAATGCAGGTATAGTTTAACGTTTAATGCAGGTATAGTTTAACGTCTAATGCAGGTATAGTTTAATGTTTAATGCAGGTATAGTTTAACGTGTAATGCAGGTATAGTTTAATGTCTAATGCAGGTATAGTTTAATGTCTAATGCAGGTATAGTTTAATGTCTAATGCAGGTATAGTTTAATGTCTAATGCAGGTATAGTTTAACGTTTAATGCAGGTATAGTTTAATGTCTAATGCAGGTATAGTTTAATGTCTAATGCAGGTATAGTTTAACGTGTAATGCAGGTATAGTTTAATGTCTAATGCAGGTATAGTTTAACGTTTAATGCAGGTATAGTTTAACGTCTAATGCAGGTATAGTTTAATGTCTAATGCAGGTATAGTTTAACGTCTAA
Organism: Scomber scombrus; assembly: GCF_963691925.1. Classification (NCBI taxonomy): domain Eukaryota; kingdom Metazoa; phylum Chordata; class Actinopteri; order Scombriformes; family Scombridae; genus Scomber; species Scomber scombrus. The sequence continues at coordinate 13,877 of NW_026910113.1, forward strand.
TGCAGGTATAGTTTAACGTCTAATGCAGGTATAGTTTAACGTGTAATGCAGGTATAGTTTAACGTTTAATGCAGGTATAGTTTAACGTCTAATGCAGGTATAGTTTAACGTGTAATGCAGGTATAGTTTAACGTTTAATGCAGGTATAGTTTAACGTGTAATGCAGGTATAGTTTAACGTTTAATGCAGGTATAGTTTAACGTGTAATACAGGTATAGTTTAACGTGTAATGCAGGTATAGTTTAACGTGTAATGCAGGTATAGTTTAACGTTTAATGCAGGTATAGTTTAACGTGTAATGCAGGTATAGTTTAACGTCTAATGCAGGTATAGTTTAATGTCTAATGCAGGTATAGTTTAACGTGTAATGCAGGTATAGTTTAATGTGTAATGCAGGTATAGTTTAATGTCTAATGCAGGTATAGTTTAACGTCTAATGCAGGTATAGTTTAATGTTTAATGCAGGTATAGTTTAACGTCTAATGCAGGTATAGTTTAATGTCTAATGCAGGTATAGTTTAACGTCTAATGCAGGTATAGTTTAACGTCTAATGCAAGTATAGTTTAACGTCTAATGCAGGTATAGTTTAACGTCTAATGCAGGTATAGTTTAACGTGTAATACAGGTATAGTTTAACGTGTAATGCAGGTATAGTTTAACGTGTAATGCAGGTATAGTTTAACGTGTAATGCAGGTATAGTTTAATGTGTAATGCAGGTATAGTTTAACGTTTAATGCAGGTATAGTTTAACGTGTAATGCAGGTATAGTTTAACGTGTAATGCAGGTATAGTTTAACGTGTAATGCAGGTATAGTTTATAGTATATCCCACCAAACTATACCTGCTTTGGGAGCTACAGTGTGCAGACTTTTTTCTGCCTTTGTGTCCATGTTTGTAGATAAGGAGACAGCTTTGGCAAAGGATAGAAGAGTAATAAAGATGTATTTTAATGTGCATTTATCTGCACAGAGAGTCAAAAAGCTAAATGTTACTGAAAGTTTTGAGTTGCAGTTTGAGTTTTTGCACTTCTGCCAACAAATTAGCTTGTTAGTCTGGATCCAGCACAGCTTATAAAACTACAGTGTGGACTTAAACTCTTTAAAAAAAACAGACATGTCAATAAATCTAAAGTTTTTAAATGAAAGAACTGTTTGTGCTCCACTGACAGTCACTGAGAGTAATGAACAGACCCCCCCAAAAGACAGGAAAACTAACAAATGGAGCAGTCAGCACTCACAGATATAAGTGTGCATCACTTCTTTAATGATGCACAGCAGCACAAAATAACCCCAAAAAAACAGACGTGCTCCAGCCTCGGGCTTCACTCAGCTGAGGAAAATGAGTGCTGACAACTCCAGTTTTATATCTCTAACAAATTTAAAGTTAACAGCTTCTAGTAAACGCCACCACAACTTTTGTTACTGACTGAAAATGAGGGTTGCTGATTGGTTAGTGGAAAAATAACCCCACACACAGAGAGCATGAACATGATGTCAGACTGAGCAATGAAGTGGAAAGAAAGGAGCAATTAAGTCTGATTATCATGCTGACAATGAGTTGGTTGCTGTAAACACAAGTTAACAGAATCAACTGATAAAAAGACGAAATGAATGGTGATTTTTTTTCCCCTCCACAATCTGCATAAATCAACATTAGATTTCTATTTATTTCCCACATTGTCACATCTGGTATTTGTCTTTACTGTATATGGGTCAATGCCAAATAAGGGTTGGCAAGATGAACAATTCAAAAATATCTTTAAAAACTACATTTAAAAGCAGCATCAGGTTTGTTAAAATGTACATTTAGTAATTTTGTTGGTTTTATATCGTTTGAAATGACATTTGCACCATTTTTTATCAAAAGTAAGACTGAATGCTACTGAAAATGTCAAATGGTGTAACCACAAAAGAATGATAAATATTACATATTTTATCCACCTACAGTGTATTTAAGTGGACTTATTGTAATATATAATAATGACTTCATTTAAAACATGTAAATGTTTCCTGATCTCCATGGTTACCAGAGTAAATGTAATATGTAGAACAATTGTATTCCATTACCTTTATTTAATATAAATTATTAAATTGACTGTTCCTTCCTCCCTCCCTCTCTCTTTCCTTCTTTCCTTCCTTCCTCTTTTCCTTTCTCTCTCCCTCCCTTCTACCTTCCTTCCTCCATCCTTCTTCCTTCCCTCTTACCTTCCTTCCTTCAATCTTTCCTTCCTCCCTCCCTTCCTTCTTCCTCCCTTCCTTCCTCCCTTCCATCCTCCCTTCCTCCCTCCCTTCCATCCTTCCTTCCTCCCTCCCTCCCTTCCATCCTTCCTTCCTTCCACCCTCCCTTCCTTCTTCCTCCCTTCCTTCCTTCTTCCTCCCTTCCATCCTTCCTTCCTCCCTCCCTTCCTTCCTTCTTCCTCCCTTCCTTCCTTGACTCAAGGACAACAGGAGGGGTTAAGCAAGTTGAATTATTTGGTACAAAGTTTTTATGGTTACACCACTTAGACATTTTTGCCATAATCCTCTAATATATTCTCTCTAAATGGATTAAAAGCAGAAATTTGATGCTGGGTCCACAAAAAAAGAATGTGTGCAAGTTATTCATACGTTTATTTTCCCATTTTAACCCTTTAAATTTAAACTAAACCACATGTCAAACATATTTCAGCCACAGATGATCCCTATGACTCTGACTGTAGGTCTGTCACTGCCTCACTGACTGACTGACTGACTCGCTGAGTGATGAAGTTACATCTTTTGGTTATTACGTCCTGAGGGCGCGATTACAGCAAAGCCTCCAGCAAATGTTTTTAAAACATACATTTACCGAGCAAAGCGTTTCACACGGAGGCTCCGACACTGACAGCAGCTCCGATACACGGATACAAAGAAACATGACGGATCCATTTTACCTTCTACCTGTTATTGCTTTCTTTAATTGTATTATATTTTATCCATTTTTTATCTATCTTTTTTTATTGGGTAAAGGTTTGGCCCCCATGCAGGACTCAATGTGACAGTGATACATTAGAGTTACACAGTGGATTAATTAAACTGGCACCTATACTGTTCAGAGAGAGAAAGAAAGAAAGAAGAGACAAAAGAAAAAGGTTAAAAGATAATGAAATGAAACCTCTCTGACACACACACACACACACACACACACACACACACATACACACACACACACACACACACACACTCCAGGGATCATCCGTCATTGGTTGGAGATATGAAGAGGGCGTAATAGTTCTATAACCATTATGAAAGTTGTAGTAATTGACCTCTGCCTGCCGATTGATCCGCTGATGACAGATAGGACGGATCATGTGACCCCATTCCGTGTGTGTGTGTGTGTGTGTGTGTGAGTAATTTAATCAGCTCTCATATTGTTGTTACGCAGTGATCAGCTGAAGGACGAGCTCCTCTCTCCGTCTGTGTCTCTTGGCGAGGTCGAGGCGGCGAGTGCTACCGTTGCCGTGCCGACCTCAGAGCATTTTCTCCTTCACTTTCTCACACAGTATAAACATCCTCTCGTGGTTCATTCGGAGCGCAGTCCTGTCATTATGACACACTGCAGGCGAAGCACGGACACACACACACACACACAGACACACACACACACGGACACACACACATGCATGAAAACTCTACATGTCGAGTGTGTTTTTGCTCGGGCGTTAGAAACCAGCAAAGCAGCAACCACATCTAAATATTGAAGCCAAAAAACCTGATGTGTGTTTTAAAAAGCTGCAGGCTTCAAGTCCAACTGAAGGCAACAATGACACAAACTCAAGTGCTTTACATAAAACATAACAGGAGGAAGAAAAAAATAAATGAGAAGCAAGAAATACAGATTTAAATAAACTGACTCAGAGCAGAAAGTCACACTGAGCCTGATTGCATCCTGATACTCACGCACAGCTTTCCTGCTAAAGTCTCCTTCTTATGTAACTTATAATCAGTGTTAATAAGATTACAGATTACTAGTTACTCTATTTAAATGTAATCAGTAATGTAACTATTTCAATGACTTCATCAAAGTAATGTAACTTATTACATTTGAACAAGAATCACAAAAACTCTCAAAAGTCTCTAAATACTAGGAACATGAATGTATATTTCTCATGTTTTAATCATCTCTCCAAGTAATGAGTCTGTTTTAATAAGTCTCTGTCCTGAGGGCAAACGTCTTTAACTTTTCAGTCCAGGACTCCAACATTAAAATCATTCCTCCATCACTTGTCATTTTTACATTTTTAATAGTTATTTCACTACTTTTGCACTATCCACATCCCAAAATTAACAATAAGTTGATTAATTCTTTGAAGGTCTCGGCATAAATAAGCCAAATCCACTCGACAGGTTCTCCTTTGAGGAAACAATTACTCTGAATTCATCACAGAGGAAGAGAAAATTACCCCCGAATATTTGATCACAACCTGAAACGTGTCGCTTCGAGGGACAAGAGTCACATTTAGGCTGAGCGATAGAGGAGAATGACGAGATTTTTCAATTAAGCTATTTAAATTTTAAATGAAGTCACTCATTTTAACCAGGTGGGGAGCTCCGGTCCTCTGAAATGATGCCAACGCGGAAGTAACTTAAAACTGCATTCTATCAAAAGGCCACCAGGGGGCGACCGTTTTGGTGTCAAAAGGACTTCCGTCTCTATACAAGTCAATGGAGAATTCACCAACTTCTCACTTGATTTCTAACCTCAGTAAACGTTTTCAAAATGTGTTTATGGTCTCAATCGCTAGTTTAAAGCCTTCTTCAATGCAGTATGATGTTCATTTGGGACATTTTGGCCTCCCTGATTTTATATGTGATGATAAAGCAGGGTATGCATTAGGGGCGTGGCTACGTCGTGATTGACAGGTTGATTGATTCACAGGTTCAGGAGGGCGCCTCATGCTCCTCCTGATGCCCATATAAGTAGAATCCGTGTTCCTTCCTCCCTCCCACCCTTCCTTCCCTCTTCCTCCCTTCCTTCCTTTCCTTCCTCCCTCCCACCCTTCCTTCCCTCTTCCTCCCTTACTTCCTTCCTTCTTCCTTCCTCCCTCCCACCCTTTCTTCTCTCTTCCTCCCTTCCTCCCTCCCGCCCTTCCTTCCCTCTTCCTCCCTTCCTTCCTTTCCTTCCTTCTTCCTTCCTTCCTCGCTTCCTTCTTTCCTCCCTCCCTCCTTTTTTTCCCAGCATGCACCTGAAATTTTCAAGATGGTGCTGCTCAGATCCGATACTATTGGCCTCCGAGCAGCAGTCCACAAACCAATGGGTGACGTCACGGATGTTACGTTCATTTCTTATATACAGTCTATGATTTTAACACAGAAATATGTATCTATTGTCTGCATGACGTCAATTATAGAACATATAATTCAGAGAAAATGTGTTTTTTTGTCCAGATTTGAAGCTCGAGAGAGAAACCTGTGAGGAACAACCTGACATTTGTCTCAGTGAATTCAGCCTCAGCTCATCCTTCATTGTTCACATGACTCCATAAAAAAAAGGTCATCGGTTCACACGATAATTAATTGATTATCCAATAGAGGGGAGCTGATCAATTGACTGACTGATCGATCGGCCGTTCCAAAAAAAGCCGACTAAATTGATTTGTGGCAAATGAAATCTCTTCACTTCCACCTCTGTGAAGTGAAGGTGGCCTTGGCTTCGGCGCTGAAGGTGAACAAGTGACAGAGTTTAAAACAAGTCCTGCAGATTATACAGTGAATGTGCTGCAGTGTATTAACCCTCCTGTTGTCCTCGAGTCAAGGAAGGAACGGAGGAAGAAGGAAGGAAGGAAAGGAGGGAGGAAGGAAGGAAAGGAAGGAGGAAGGAAGGAAAGGAAGAAGGAGGAAGGAAGGAAGGAAGGAAGGAAGGAAGGAAGGAAGGAAGAAAAGGAGGGAAGGAGGGAGGGAGGGAGAAAGGAAAAGAGGTAGGGAGGGAGGAAGGAAAGAAGGAAAGAAAGAGAGAAGGAGGGAGGGAGGAAGGACAGACGGAAAGAAGGACGGGAGGGGGGAGGGAGGATAGAAGGGAGGGAGGAAGTGAGGAAAGGAAAGAAGAAAGGGAGGAAGGAAAGTAAGGAAGGAAGGAAGGTGGGATGGAGGGAGGGAGAAAGGAAAAGAGGAAGGGAGGAAAGAAGGAGGGAGGGAGGGAGGAAGGGAGGAAGGAAGGACAGAAGGAAGGAAGAAAGGGGGATGGAGGAAGGAAAGAAGGACAGGAGAAAAAAGAAGAGTGGAAGGTAGGAAGGAAGAAAGGAGGAAAGAGAGAAGGAGGGAGGGAGGAAGGACAGACGACACAAAGGTTAATAACATAATGGAGTAAAGCAAAAAATACATGAAAATAAATAAGCAAAAGAAACAACAAACACAACACTACATTAAAATTTGCAGAAGTTATGCAACAAAAAAGTTCTTTATAAAAATGTTTGGATTTATCCATTAATGATTGCTGCATATAAGATTTGAATACTATATTCATTAATCAGCTGCTATAACAGTCTCCAGCAGAATGTACAACCAGCTCTGCTCCCAGTAGACACACTGTGCAATATCGGCCGCGTAATTTCGACCTAGAGTCATATTCACCATTACGTCTATCTAAACACAGCCTCAGCCCTTTTTTCTCCATTAGGTCGCGATCACTGAAATACCGTGTGGTTGCACGAGATCCCGCACAGAGCACCTTCGAAATTGAGCCACTCATCTTCACGTTCGATGTGCTCTGTGCAGGATCTCGCATGACCACAAACGGGATTTCAGTGATCACACGAGATTTCGACAATGTGTACAGCTTTAGCAGTAGCAGCAAAGTAAAAGCCATCAGGTAAGTGTTATTTTAATAAACTCCTGGTGTACTTACAAACTTTCCAATGCATGGATTTATGAGTAAAGACCCTATTTGTACTACTGTAGAAGTTTGATAACAACCCAGGCATTATTAGTGGAGTAATTTACGAGATACACTGGTGGTCCCATTAGCTCTAACTCCACTAATTTGCGACCAAATGAAAAAAAAGGGCTGAGGTGGTGTTTAGATAGACCTCATGGTGCATATGACGCTAGGTCGAAATTACGCCTTTAAATCTGTGCAATAACAACATCAAACTCAAGTATATTATCACTCAACACCAATATTACTCTTGTACATAATGCTACTATTACTATCATGCTCCGATATTTGTTACTACTATTGGTTTTATTGCTTTTGCACTTCTTATACATTGTTCTTTATTCTTTTTATTGCTGCTCTTTCTATTTTTACTGTCCACTCTGCTGCTGTAATAATGCAGATTTCCCCATCGTGGGACTTATAAAGGAATATCTTATCTTATGTTGTGACCTGGCTGCAGGAGTTTGCTCCCACTCATTCACAAAAAGCGTCAGTGAGGTTCAACACTGATCATTAGCTCTGGCTTGCAGCTCTTCTCAGAGTATGTTAGATGGGTTTAATGTCAGCCAAGATCCTTCACATCAAACTGGGACAAACATTTTTGGTGTTGAAACCCTTACATCACCCCTGTGCACAAACACAGACTTTTGCCAGAAGGTTGGAAGAACTTTAAATGTGTAAAAAATATCATATATCAGCTGCAGGATTAAGATTTCTTCCTTCTCTATAGTATACAGCTGTGCACTGTGCATTCAGGCAGGAAGATTTCTGCCTCACATGTGTCTCTCAGACTACCTGATGCACATTTTTACACTTTTCCACAGTCAGAGGTCCATTATGAACTCCTTTTATGTGCACCTGCAAACCTACACGATCATTAAACTGCAGCCAGTGTGCAGACCCTGCAAACATGTGTGGGTCAGCGTCTTGCACAGCAGAAGCGGGCCAACACTCAATAGCACTCAATACGATATGTGCATAACAGCGCTTGTTTCAATGGCGAAACAGTGTAAGATTGTCTTTAGGGTAGTTTCACATTAAGAAAGACACCAAGTCAGTGTGTCAGCTTAGGAGGGGTTGATCCAGTTTCATCCTTCTGTTATTATCTTCCCTTAATATGTATATGGTGTAAATTAAATAGAAAGTGTATATTGGCAGCAGATATCAGATCCACCCTGTAGCATACTTTAAAGTCTGTGTAAAGTAAGAATAAATATGTGTTCTGAGTTTGACATACCACAGAAAAGTGTGTTGTTAACCACCCTGCCAAATTTGAATGATTGAAAAAAATCACCAAATATATGAAATTAGGCTTCAAAGTTGTGTAAAAGTCTGCCTATTTCTCTGCTCCCAAACGCTGGGCCGCCAAGTCTGTTGAAACCCCGCCCCCTACCAAGTGTCACCTGTCAATCAAAGTCACCACCTCTACCAGACACATGGACGCTAGGGTTGAGAGCTTTCTGCTGCTAGCTCAGCAGCTAACTCGGCTGCTAACTCGGCGGCTAGCTCGGCTGCTAGCTCAGCAGCTAACTCGGCGGCTAACTCGGCAGCTAACTCAGCTAACTGGCTAACTGGCTAACTGTAGACTGTAGCAGAAGAAGAGCAACTTCGTGGTCCCGTTCTTTGAGCTGTTGTCACCTGTTGATACTCATAATTGCTACCACTTCACAATAAGATCATGTATAGTTGACAACATTATCGTGGCATGGGAGAAAATTGTCAAAAAGAAAG
>NW_026910113.1:27500-29446 GCF_963691925.1 Scomber scombrus
AGGGTGGAAATAGAGAGAAGGAAAGAAAGACAGAAGGAGGGAGGGAGGAAGGACAGACGGAAGGACAGAAGGAACAGTCAAAACAGACGGGGTCAATTTGACCCGGTATGACGACACAAAGGTTAAATCCTTCTGCTGCCTCTAAACCATTTCAACAAGCTTCTCCAGATACTCTCAAACTTTCCAAGACACATTAAAAGAAGGACGGAGCGTCTGCAGCCAGCTGGGATTACACTCAGATTAAGTAGATTGCTGACCAGATTCAAGCTTCTCAGCGGCATTAGTGTCGATACCTGCTGCACGGGATCATCGGGTCACGGGTCGGGCAGCGCACTAATCATACACACACAACCCAGACATGCAGGATTTACTGTTTTACTCAACCTGCAGCAGATTAGAAGATAATGTGGATTTGATTCGAAATTCCAGGAGGCAGTGATTCTCTTAAAAAGACTCGGTTTAATCCTCCTGTTGTTCTCGAGTCAAGGAAGGAAGGGAGGAAGAAGGGAGGAAAGGAGGGAAGGAGGAAAGAAGGAAGGGAGGAAGGAAGAAGGAAGGGATGAAGGAAGAAGGAAGGAAAGGTATAAGGAAGAAAGGAGAGAAGGAAGGAAGGAAGGAAGGAAAGGAGGAAGGAAGGAAGGGAGGAAAGGAAAGAAGGAAGGGAGGAAGGAAAGGAAGGAAGGACGGAGGAAAGAAGGAAGGAACGAGGAAGGGAGAAAGGAAAAGAGGAAGGAAGGAAAGAAGGACAGAGGGGGGAAGGTAGGAGGGAGGAAAAGAAAGATAGAAGGAGGGAGGGAGGAAAACAGGAAAGAAGGAAGGGAGGAAGGAAGAAGGAAGGAAAGGTATAAGGAAGTTAGGAGAGAAGGAAGGAAGGAAGGAAGGAAAGGAGGAAGGAAGGGAGGAAAGGAAAGAAGGAAGGGAGGAAGGAAAGGAAGGAAGGACGGAGGAAAGAAGGAAGGAAGGAGGAAGGGAGAAAGGAAAAGAGGAAGGAAGGAAAGAAGGACAGAGGGGGGAAGGTAGGAGGGAGGAAAAGAAAGAGAGAAGGAGGGAGGGAGGAAAGAAGGAAAGAAGGAAGGGAAGGAAGGAAGGAAGTACAGAAGGAAGGAAGAAAAGGGGATGGAGGGAGGAATGAAGGAAGGTAGGAAAGAGAGAGGAAGAAAAGAAAGAAAGAGGGAGGGAGGAAAGAAGGAACAGTCAAAACAGACGGGGTCAATTTGACCCGGGAGGACGACAGGAAGGTTAAAGAGTCTTTTCCCTTCTGTCGGGTTACGGTAAGTAGCTGGAAGGAAATTAGAGAGGGATGAGAAAAGGGCAAGTCTGTTATTGTGCAGACAGGGTTTATTTAGGAGGCTAATCTGTTCGCTACTGACGAAGATGTCGAAGAAGATCTGGAGAAAGTTTCCTGTGAAATTAAATATCGTAAGACATGAAAATGACTTTATGCTTCACAAATTTACTGCAGATAACCTGAAGATCTCTCAGTAGATAAACTCATAGTAATAATAGACAACCTGACTTTTAAAGGTAGAGTCAGTGATTCTGGAGAAAGCTTGTCCAGGATTGGACAAGTTTAGTACTTTAACAAGTAATTAAGTAGTTTTACTTTGGTTTTAGTTCTTCAGGTATTAGGAGGAAAGCCTTGATTAGTAGAAACTGTAAAGGATGAAATAATGCTGACACTGAGTTAAAATGTGATTTTACCCTTTTAGCTTTTATCCCACAAATGTTCCCATCACTCTTCATCACCACACCTTTACTTCTATCTACTACGGGGGTTCATAGTCTAAATATTCCCATATTGGGCTGTGATGTTTTCTACCTGGAACTTCTTCTTCTTCTTCTTCTTTTTCTTTCTATAAAATCACACATTGCACGTTAAGTATTCTCCTCTTGTGCGTTATGCAGCAGCCGCATTCAAATCATATAATTGAGATTGAGAACTCCGC
>NW_026910114.1:0-31441 GCF_963691925.1 Scomber scombrus
CTGCCACAGCAGCTACAACCCGTCTGTGGTGGTGAAGTCGTGGTGAATTTGAGTTAGCGTGCTTAGCAGTTCAGCAGTCAAGATGCCACCTAAATGCTCTAAAGTGTGTCTACACTACACGCCTGTTACCACGGATACAAGACAGAGACCTACATGTGTTAATGGGAATCTAATGAAGGACTCAGTTGGTATCAGAATCACTTTAAGGGTACTTGGATTGGCGCTGGTATCATCATTTTTTAATTGATACTCAACCCTACAGTAACGTTAGCTTAGTGAGTTAGCTTTGGCGAGGACAGCGGATCAATTCAGCAGTTATCTCTTAATAAAAACCAGCTTGAGATGTTTTAACAGGACACATTTCACGTTTGACTGCCGTTAACGACACAAAACGACTAATATTTTGTTCCGATTGTCAATATTCGTCTAAATTATCCTGTTTGTGAAGAGAGCGGTGTGTTTCTTCACTTCATCTTCAAGAAAAATTGCTTTATTTTCATTAAAGAAAATACTAAAAACAAGTAATTGATGATCAAAAACAGTCGGTTTAGTTCCAAGTTTGTAAAGTATCTGTTTTCATGAAGCAACATCTCTCATCACACTTTTATCTCTTCTTCCTTTTCTTATTAATAAGTATTATATAAGTAGAAAATAAGTGATATTATTATTAAAACTTTGAGTGTTTTCTTCTTAAACACTCTTAAAGTTGATTCTACATTTTATAATAACAGCTAAATGTAAATAGGACAGATTTAAATCCAGTAAGTAAACTTTGATTCTGTCAGTTTTGTTTCTTTTGGCTCTCATTCACGTAAAGTATCTCCTAAAAAACATTTAAAATGCGTATTTAAGGAGGGAGACGGAGACAAGGTCCCTTCGATGTTGTACTTCATTATCAGATTGAGCCCTGAACCCCTCGGAGCTGTTATAGATTCAGCGTTATATCACCGCTCCGTTCCCCGCTGCTCAACTGAATAATATTATTCTGGACTATTTTTAACACTTTGAAGGTTCAGCAGGTCGACTTGTCCGAGCTCCGTGCGCCACCGGGGACGCTCGTAAATTTTTTTGTCAACCCTTGGGCTCATAAAGTTTCACCTCACGCTTTATTTATCCACTGAATTGATTTTTTTCTCTTTTTTTCTCTCTCTCTCCGTCACATCTGAGTGCAGCTCTGTGCAGCCAGTAAAAACATGTTGAAATTTGAGAGTTTATTTCAATTTAAGAGAAACGCCTCCGGTGATCCTCAGGAGAAGCCGGCTCGGACACTAAAGAGGTCACGAGTCCTGGGAACGAGCACGTGATCACTTACAGCATCTTTAGAGCAATTGAATACTTGCTTGTAGTGTCTTTTGGTTCATTGATTTGATGTTTCCAATCATATCTAGAAACTGCTTATCAGGTGATGATACACCAGCATTTACAGCTTGTTTCTGCTGCCACCTAGTGGACAAAAATGTGTTACTGCAGGATTTAATTACCCTAATGTTAGCGTTACTCATTGCTGTTCTGCTACAAGGATGCACATGAATACATAAACTACTTGAACTTAACAGAAAGATTATTAGCAATATATGATTTAGCAATACTATAATTTAGCAAATAGTCTTTTTCTTAACTTTTACATACTGTTCATATATAACACATTTTATCTTAGCAGTTATTTATGCACAATCACGCCTACATTATGATGTCATGTTGAAAGCCGTAATTATTTCTATTGATTGCTTTATTGAAGGATCCTCCCTACTCCTTCCATCTTTCTTTCTATCCTTCCTTCCATTTTCCCTTCCTTCCTTCCTTCTTTCCATCTTCCCTTCCTTCCATCCTCCCTTCCTTCCTTCCTTCCTTCCTTCCTTCCTTCCTTCCTTCTTTCCATCTTCCCTTCCTTCCATCCTCCCTTCCTTCCTTCCTTCTTTTCTTCCTTCCATCCTCCCTTACTTCCTTCCTTCCTTCCTTCCATCTTTCCTTAATTCCTTCCATCTTCCCTTCCTTCCTTCTTTCCTTCCTTCCATCTTCCCTTAATTCCTTCCATCTTCCCTTCCTGCCTTCCTTCTTTTCATCTTCCTTCCTTCCATCCTTCCTTCCATCTTCCCTCCTTCCATCCTCCTTCCTTCCTTCTTTCCTTAATTCCTTCCATCTTCCCTTCCTTCCTTCCTTCCTTCCTTCTTTCCATCTTCCCTTCCTTCCATCCTCCCTTCCTTCCTTCCATCATCCCTTCCTTCCTTCTTTCCATCCTCCCTTCCTTCCTTCTTTCCATCCTTCAATCTTCCCTTAATTCCTTCCTTCCTTCCATCTTTCCTTAATTCCTTCCTTCCATCTTTCCTTAATTCCTTCTTTCGTTTCATCCTTCCTCCCCTCTTTTCTTCTTTCCTTCCTTCCATCTTCCTTAATTCCTTCCATCTTCCCTTCCTTCCTTCCTTCCTTCCTTCCTTCTTTCCATCTTCCCTTCCTTCCATCCTTCCTTCCATCTTCCCTTCCTTCCATCCTCCTTCCTTCCTTCTTTCCTTAATTCCTTCCATCTTCCCTTCCTTCCTTCCTTCTTTCCATCTTCCCTTCCTTCCATCCTCCCTTCCTTCCTTCCATCATCCCTTCCTTCCTTCTTTCCATCCTCCCTTCCTTCCTTCTTTCCATCCTTCAATCTTCCCTTAATTCCTTCCTTCCTTCCATCTTTCCTTCCTTCCTTGTTTCCTTCCTTCCATCTTTCCTTAATTCCTTCTTTCGTTTCATCCTTCCTCCCCTCTTTTCTTCCTTCCCTCCTTCCATCTTCCCTCCCTACTCCTTCCATCTGCAACACAATTTGAATGGTAAGTTTCATTATAACCATTATTTACCATATTTCCATTTTTTTTGTATATTTTGTGCCACTTCAGGAAAAGACATTGAATTTTAAGCTTAAATAATTTCATTTAGCTTGTTTTCATTGCTTTCAATTGTCAAAAAATGGGTCAAATTTGACAGGAACAGTATGCAAGCATTAAAAAGTGACACTGACAGTGAGGTGAGGGACTGTGCCGAGGTATTTTACTGGGTTTTAACACAAAGCGCTCAAAGACAGTGGCGTAAAAATATGAAATAAATCAAATTAAATAAAAATATTAAACATTAAAAATCTTTTTGCTGCAGGAATTAGCAAAAAAAGATGCTGTTTCCTCCGTTTTTTCATCATTGTGTGCTTGTATCACGTCCTATTTTTACTGCATATATTATATTAAATTAAGTGTTAAACCAGCATAAGAATAAACAGTAAGAAAAGGATGAAACATGCAGGAATAAAACTAGAACAAATGGGTGAAAAACTTCCCTTAAATCCAAATTACATTAAATTGAATTCAGAAATAAATGTTATTAAATTAAATTAGGGGCTTTTCTAAAACTACTTGATAGATTTTGGCGCTGTTTTACTTCCATAGAAGATGTAAAATTAGTGTGAATGGATGAGAAGTTCATTTTTCTTTAGGTTGATTAATAATTAATGATTATAAAGAAGTCCAAATATAACAGATCATCATCATCATCATCAGGATGATTTGGAGACTTCAAGAAGAGTTAAAGTTAAAAAAGAAAAAAGCCTGATTGAGACACTTTACAAGAAGGACGGGAGGAAGGAAGGGAGGAAGGAAAGGAGTAAGGAGGGATGGAGGAAGGAAGAAAGGAAGGAAATGAGTAAGGAGGGAGGAAAGAAGGAAGGAAGGAAAGGAAGGAGGGAGGAAGGAATGAAAGTAAGGAGGGAGGAAGGAAGGAAGGAAGGAGGAAAGAAGGAAGGAGGGAGGGAGGGAGGAAGGAAGGAGGAAAGAAGGAAGGAGGAAAGAAGGAAGGAGGAAAGAAGGAAGGAGGAAAGAAGGAAGGAAAGGAGTAAGGAGGGAGGGAGGAAGGAAAGGAGGGAGGGAGGAAGGAATGAAAGAAAGGAGGGAGGGAGGGAGGAAAAGAGGAACAGTCAAAAGAGATGGGGAAGGAAAGGAGGAAGGAAGGAAGTGAGGAAAGAAGTATGGAAGGAGGAGGGAGCAAAGAAAGAGGGAAGGAAGGGAAGATCGAAGGAAAAATTAAAGAAAGAGGGAGGAAGGAAGGAAAGAAGGAACAGTCAAAAGAGATGGGGTCCATTTGACCCGGGAGGACTTTAAGTCTTTTTTTTTTACGTCTTTATGGATAAACTCTACATCTGTTTCCAGTTGACGGACGCTGTGAGACAAAAAACCCCGAATTAGTTTCAGCTTTCATTTGTGACTTATTATCCGAAACCTGCTGCCAGAGAATTAATCCCATCAATCCCATCAATCCCATCAAAGTCGCGTTTTGTTTCACATTTTCACATCATTTCTTCCCCCGATGGACGCTGACGGTTGACATTGACTAACAGAGTGAATAATTACCACATAAAGATTAAGTTTATTTAACATGAAGTCAGATGAGGACATGATCTGATTTAATAATTTAAATTCCTGATTGCTTCATGGACTTTTTCCCCCCTACTATTCCTAATTATTCCCTTTTAAGTCATTATCCAGTCGATCCCGGGAGGAGTTGGACTTTTAAAGGATGAGTTGGCGATGGATGGATGATTGTATGACTTCCGCTGGAAATGAAGAGTAGAAACATCTTTATGTTTTACAGCTTTTAACACTGATTTATTGGTTCATTTTTCACAAATAAAGTAGATTTTCGTCAGTTTTGATGACGTGGTGGAATGTGAGCGTTGAATCTGGATCATTTTTGCTCTTTTCTTGTTTTATACTGGTTAATTTGATCTATTCAAGCATCTAAAAATGACTCAAATTAAGCGTTCTTTAGCACACAAAAACCCTCAAAGATGTTCATGGCATACCTGTAACTTGGGGTCACAAGTAGACATTGATTCCTTTGCAGGGGTCACAGGTCAAGACTTAGGAGCTATAGGTGTTATTAAGAAAGTGTTTGAAGTGAGAGTTAAAGTTGAAAGGGCTCAGACAACATTAAGGATGTCTTGAACACATATTTTTTTGTCCCTAATCTAAATTTGGGTCCTCGATTACGACTCAACGTATTCAAATCTGGTCCAATTTTGACCTTTATTACACTTAAGCTGTGTTTTGCTTTATAATAAAGCAGCATTTTGCACACTTAGCCTTCAGTGAGAAACACATTACTATGTTACATTTAGTAAAGGCTGTAAATGCAGAATATCTCAAAAATCAGCCAATGATTGTAGTTTATAGACGAACTTTATTGTTAAACCAATGGGTTGTTTTCATTGCTTTCAAATGTCAAAAAAATTGGCAAAATTTGACAGGAACAGTATGTAAGTGTTAAAAAGTGAGACTGACAGTGAGGTGAATGACTGTGCCGAGGTATTTTAGTGGGTTTTAACACAAAGCGCTCAAAGACAGTGGCGTAAAAATATGAAATAAATCAAATTAAATAAAAATATGAAACATTAAAAATGCAAAAAAAAAGATGCTGTTTCTGTCCCTCTCTCCCCTGGTTTCCTGTCAGCCTCTCCAACACCAACTGTGCATTAACCCTTTCATGCATGAATTATGATTACCTTAGTCAGGATTTTTCTCCTAATTTTTTTCATTTCTCTTTAAGCATGAAAAGAAAATATTTGAACTTCATTTTTTCTTTCGCCAAATGATTGACATTATAATAACACAAATCAACTGATCTACAACCAGAAACATTACTGCAGGTTTAGTGGCGATGTATGGGATGATGCACTAGTGTAACTACGCCATCAAAGTCCTTTAATACACTGCAGTGACCACTATGCGTGAAAGGGTTAAAGGCAAGAAAACATCACATTTAGGCTTGGGGCCGTCATCTGGATCACCTGATGAAGAAATACGACCCAAAAAACCAACATCAGGTTTGTTTTGATACCTTAAAGTCTTCTATAGTATCTGTGGGAATATGTATATATATATATATATATATATATATATATAGAGAGAGAGAGAGAGAGAGAGAGAGAGAGAGAGAGAATATGCTGCTACTATGTATAAAGGAGGCCTTTTACATGTATGTGCTCAGGGGCCTCATTATATGTGCATGTTGGGGTCGACTGTGTGTGTGTGTGTGTGTGTGTGTGTGTGTGTGTGTGTGTGTGTGTGTGTGTGTGTGTGTGTGTGTGTGTGTGTGTGTGTGTGTGTGTGTGTGTGTGTGTTCATATCGTAGAGACCCTCGGGGGGTTAAAGGTGTCGTTCTTGACTCACCGTCTCCGACAATCTAGTCAGGACTCGTTTCTGGCCACATAATCTCTGTGAGAAGGAATTCAGAGCAGCCAACGTGAAGAAGGAAATGTGTGTTTGCATATGGACTTTTTTCAGACTTGATGTGCGAGTTTGGGTAAATGTGTGTGTGTGTGTGTGTGTGTGTGTGTGTGTGTGTGTGTGTGTGTGTGTGTGTGTGTGTGTGTGTTTATTTCGGGGAATGTGAGTGCATTGTAGCCGGCTTGTAATGACTCAGTGTATTCTCGAGCTCAGTTCCTGTCGCTGAGACTTCACATGGGGCTCGAGTTACCGACCTGCTCGTGGCTTCTGCATTCTCACACCTCAAAACACACACACACACACACACACACACACACACACACACAGGTTGCATTTCCACATATTGTCCTGGTCTTGCTTTCTTTTTTTTCCTCCTTCCTTTTTAATAATGTGTGTTGCATCTCTTACTTTTCTTGTCAAAATTACCTCATTTGCTTCTCTCTCTTTCTCATATCAGTCATCCCGTTTCCCAGGGCAACCATTGTCTCGTTTGCACATTACAAAGAGGCGAAAGCATTTCGATGTGGTAATAGGCTGTTTTCAAGGTGTCATCCTACACCTCTAGAGTGTCAAATCTCTTTCTCTTTGCCATACCTTTATGTGTGTGTGTGTGTGTGTGTGTGTGTGTGTGTGTGTGTGTGTGTGTGTGTGTGTGTGTGTGTGTGTGTGTGTGTGTGTGTGTGTGTGTGTGTGTGTGTGTGTGTGTGTGTGTGTGTGTGTGTGTGTGTGTGTGTGTGGAGGTGAGCGCACGAGAGAACACAGCAGAAATAAAGATGACGTGTGTGTTTTCCCCCTGAGGGTCGGACAGAGCAAGCAAATATTTGGGAGTGACGTGTGTGTGTGTGTGTGTGTGTGTGTGTGTGTGTGTGTTTATATGTGTGTGTTTTAAGGAATGCAATCCAATCCGCTCTACAGTGTTGCGTCTCTGCCCTCTTGGCCTCACCTGAGGTTATAAAGGTGGAAGGTTCCCACAGCTTCAGTCGCTGCTCATGTAACACAAAATAATCCCGCTGACCTTTCACTGTCACACACGTGAACCGACGTGAAGCCGAGTTACACGCTGAAAAAGTGGTTTTCTTCGCCGGGAAATCAAGATAAATTATGATTTTTGATTCTAAATGAGGTTTCTGTAATACTCAATAAGAGAGAGAGATTAGATTGAATTGATTTAGCATATTGTGACATTTGAAACTGCTGTATTTTCACCTTTTCTTCAAAAACACTATTTTAAGAGCTTGTGAACCCTGAATAAACAGCCAACCTTTGTTAGCTGAGCTGTGTCATTGTGCTGCAGCTAAAAAAAGTCTAAATTTAACTAACTGCCATTATAAACATTTAGATTATCATACAATGTGAAAAAAATTGAGCTTTGTTTTAAAGAGGAAGTTTAAGACTGTAGGTGCAATAGTGGTCTAGACAGAAAAGTCAAAATCATATTGAGATGAGATTAGGAGGCAATAATACAATACTGAATAATACAATATCTTCCTCTTCTTCTTTTTTAAGCTGTTCCCATCAGGGGTCACCACAGTGGATCATCAATTTCAATCTCTTCCTGTCCTCTGCCTCTTCCTTTGTGATGCTAACCACCTGCATGTCTTCCCTCACCACAGTATATTCGCAGTAATTTATATTTTGGCCACTTGGGGGCAGCGCAACACACTGTACACCCAACACCGACATATTATTGCCATATAAAGTAAGTATAAAAGAGCAAAATTAGCATTAACCTGCATGTTAAGGCCATATTGTACATTAATAATATCTACATGGTGAGTCTTATTTGAATATTGTGTATTTGCCAAGATTTTTAAATTTTTGTGAAATCTCCAATTTATGTCATCATTTAATAACAGACAAACGTCATTTAGTTATAACTAAGGTTATTATTTGAAGTAATGCTGATCGTCTTATCTGGCATCGACTTTTATGTAAGCTATATCTGCGCTCCATTAGTATGTCCTGAGCTTGCGGGTTTCTGGGTAATCAATCGCATTTAAGGTAGTACGATAATTTGTGATAATTTGTACTTTAATCCAGCCTCATTTTTGTACACGTTTTGTTTTTGAACATGGAAAACACGAGTCAGAAACTTTGCATCCTGCAGAAGATTTAGGCACAACACTGCATGTAAATCCAATATCCGCGCTCCTTTTAGCTCTGTTTTTGGTCTCCACCAGCGACAGAGAGAAATATATCTGCTTCTTTAGCTGCTTAATGCTCCACACTAACCTTTTTGTCTAATGAGGGGCAGCTATGTGGCTTTTTTCATATAATGGTTTATTAGAGGTTTTTTTAGACAAAAACACTGATTAGAATAAAACAAAACAGGGAAGTTTGGGGTTTTCAGGGCCCGGTAGTGTTATAATGTATTTTTGTAGGTCTAGTTTTTGTCTTGTCTACTTCCTCCCCTCCTGTTTGCCTCCCTTCCCCTAATGTGTTACACCTGTGCCTCGTTATTATCCAGGGTATATATGTGGTGTGCGCTTTCCCTTCTAGGCCAGATCGTCTTGTCAGTTTCTTGTCAAGTTCCAGCGTTCATATCAATATATCGTCTTAGTGTTATCGACCAGTCTTGCCTTTTGGATTCCGAGTTTTGCCTAAGCGATTTTGTACTTCTGCCTGTGTTTTGGATTTCCCAGTTTTTGACTTTTGGACTGATTAAACAACTTGAGAACTCTTCATCCCTGTGTCCCTGTCTCTGAATCTGAGTCCATCTGGTCTGTGCCTGATAGGGGTCGTAAAAACCAAAAACAATAAGTTTAAAGACGCTAAAAAGGCTTTACCTTTAGAGTCTGGTGATGATTCGGTGAGGGTTTGCCACTGTGATCGACCTCTTCTCTCACCTTACATTCAAGTCACTCGATCCTTTGTTGATACAGAAATGTTGATAAGTACAGCGTCAAGATCTGTTGACAAAATAACGGCACTCGAGGACTCATTTCGAACAAAGAATGTCAGAGAACTTTTTTTTTGGGAGGGGGGGGGGGATTGATCTCTCCCAGTAGGCCAACACCTAACTGGTAATCAAATAGTTTGAACCCTTCCTGAACTCAGTGTGTCAGTGTTTTTAGGTGAGAGTCAAGAAGGTCTGACAAACTTATTTATGCCCTCCTGGCACTGAGACTTCTTAAGAAGCTTTAAGGATTGGAGGGGAAACGCCAAAATTATGAGCTGAAGTGCTAATATTTTAAACAAGTCACAGGTATGTAGCTACAGCATAACTTTAACCCCATGTGGTGCTGGCAATACACGCAATTGCTGCCATAAAGCTGCGTTATTTCGCACTAAATTAGCCTCTTCTAGTGATGTAATAAAGGTTTTCCAGGCTGCAGGCGTCTGCTGGTTATTAATCAAATGAAATGACCTGAAAATAAAAAGTCATTCCTCGATTTTTACAGCAAATTCAGCCTCTGAGGTGGTGGGGTGATACCAGCAGGCATTGCTTCATTTTAAGAGGGTTGGAGAAAAAAAAGGAAAGATCTTGATCAAACTCATAGCTTAAAGAGGTGAAAAGAGTGTGATTGAATCCAGAGAGGTATAGGACATGGAAAAGAAAACTAATATAGAGCCAAAACACACTCTGGAAGCAATCTAAAATACACCATTGCCATATGAATTTATACTTTTTCTGTGGTGGTTTTCGTTAAGTCCCAGAGACATTTGGGTATTGGTTTCTCGAGCGTTCAACGGTGGGATCGCACCATCTCCCCCCGTGATGACGACAATCACTGACCAAAACAAAGTACAAAAAGTCTAATCTGTGGTTGCAATCTGATCGGCTGTCATCGGACATGTTGTTCCACTGCCCGAACAGCATGTTGTAATTTTCCTCCATGGACACTTGTTTAAGGTTGTAAAAAGTGTGACGGAGCCAATTTATGTCCCCGAGCTGCAATATAATCCTATTTCTGAACATAACCGGCTCTTTTTCTGTGACTTGGTGGAACACATGCCGGACATTTAACCACACTTTGAATACGTCCATTCTTTCACAAAAAAGCTTTTATCTTAACTCCCACATGGATTCACATTGTTCAAGTGTTTTTTCTCTATTTTCTAGCATTAGTCAAACCCATTTAAAAAGCTAATATTGACCCTTTCTAAAAAACATTGAATAGTTCCTAATGATGTCGTACATATCGAGTATGATGAAGGATTATTTGTATAAGTCTTGAAGTGTTTTGTTTGGTACAGTTGTTCTTGTTTTCTTGGACTTCGATGGGAACTGGGTAACCCTAACAATGTTTATGGTATGAATATGAGTCTAATTTGAGGTGCAAAATGTACTTAATATGTGCTTCAGTCCTCAGAGGTCCATGAGCCAAACCTCATTTTGATCTGAGGTCATCTAAACCCCAAAAAATCTGAATGAATGAAATGTTATTATAACCAACCGGACAGCCATTTTTTAATGGATATTTAAACCTCCTGTTGTCCTCGAGTCAAGGAAGGAAGGTAGATGGAAGGAAAGAAGGACGGATGGAAGAGAGGAAGAAGGAAGGATAGGAGGAATGAAGGAAAGGAGGGAGGAAGGAAGGGAGGATAGGAAAGAAGGAAGGGAGGAAGGAAGGAACGGAATGAAGGACGGAGGAAAGAAGGAAGGAAGGTAGAAGGGAGAAAGGAAAAGAGGAAGGAAGGAAAGAAGGATGGAGGAAAGAAGGAAGGTAGGAGGGAGGAAGGAAAGGAAGGATAGAAGGGAGGAAGAAGAAGGAAAGGAGGAAGGAAGGATGGAAGGGAGGAAGAAAGAAGGAAAGGAGGGAGGATGGAAGGAAGGAAAGGAAAGAAGGAAGGATGGATGGAAGGAAGGAAAGGAAGGATGGAAGGGAGGAAGAAGAAGGAAAGGAGGAAGGAAAGATGGAAGGGAGGAAGAAAGAAGGAAAGGAGGGAGGAAGGAAGGAAGGAGGGAAGGAAGGAAGGAAAGGAGGGAGGAAGGAAGGAAGGAAGGAAGGAAGGAAGGAAGGAAGGAAGGATGGAAGGAAGGAAGGAAGGAAGGAAGGAAGGAAGGAAGGAAGGAAAGAAGGAACAGTCAAAACAGACGGGGTCAATTTGACCCGGGAGGACGACACGAAGGTTAAAGAAAACTGATGTTTGGTGTTTAATATTTGATCTCTACATTATAAAAGTATGAATCCAGAGAGGAACTTGATCTAATGTTAGATATAAAGTGTAATTAAAACCCTACCTTTAAAGCTAATTACACCACAGTAGATATTAGTTAGCATATAAACAAGTTCCTTTCTCTAATAATCAACCAGAAGAAGAAATAAGAGTCAATATTAAGTGTCCTGTCAAGACACTGAGAATTTACAACCTTCAAAATATAACTCAAAACTTGTTAGCACAAATTAAATACAGAGACTTCTACTCCCTGTAAAAAAAAAAAAATAATAAATAAAAAAAAAAGGTGACATCATCCTGCACTAGTGGGAGTAAATTAAAAATGTCAACCAATAAAACCTTCCAATTAATCTTTGAACATCCTCTCTTGTCTTGTCTTGGTATCTTATTGGTTTATACTTGGGAATGATCCTTCCTTGCACTATGTCCCGCCCCCCAACATCCGGTTTCAACAGGAAATAGAACGATCCTTCCTTGCACTATGTCCCACCCCCAACATCCGGTTTCAACAGGAAATAGAATGATCCCTCCATGCACTATGTCCCGCCCCCCAACATCCGGTTTCAACAGGAAATAGAATGATCCCTTCATGCACTCTGTCCCGCCCCCCAACATCCGGTTTCAACAGGAAATAGAATGATCCCTCCATGCACTCTGTCCCGCCCCCCAACATCCGGTTTCAACAGGAAATAGAATGATCCTTCCTTGCACTATGTCCCACCCCCAACATCCGGTTTCAACAGGAAATAGAATGATCCTTCCTTGCACTATGTCCCACCCCCAACATCCGGTTTCAACAGGAAATAGAACGATCCTTCCTTGCACTATGACCCGCCCCCCAACATCCGGTTTCAACAGGAAATACATTTTTAAAAACAAGGAAGTAAGAAGGACTTTAAAAAAAAGGTTTATTTTGGAAAATGTATCCCTAAAAAAATCCAGTGTTTGTGACATCTACGACCCTGGATCGGACAAATCTGGTAACTAATGAACCTTTTTCACAGCAGATAGTCTGAAGTAGGAAAAGCACTGGTGTCACTGATAACATTAACAATGGCTGTGTGGTGTTCAAGTGTCCCGATAAGCCAGGACAGCACAATACTTTGGACCCTTAAACACAGCATTCATTCAATTAAATCAACTGTGCTTTTCCTAGTTTTAAAGATGCAGTAGCTCCTGTTTGCACATCAAATGGACAAAACTTCAACATCTGGTGAGCAAATTGTGACTTAAGCATTACATTTAAACTTAAAAGATAGAGTTCACAATTTTTCCAAGTCAGTCAGGTGTCCATATAAACACTGAAAGAGGGTTTTTCTCTCTGTGATCTCCTTCAAATGTGCTTTCAATGTAAACTGATGGAGGACAAAATCAGAAAGTCATTTAAAAAGTAGATGATCAGCTTCTATTGAGCTTCATCAGTCTGAGTTAGTCATATCAAGTGATATCTGACACATTTACAGTGTTTTTAGCATCAAATTCTCCTCTTAGTGTTTCCCTGTTGAGCTGTGGTGGAAGTATAGGAACAATAATAAGAGACGTTGACACTACAAAAGGCAGAAAATAGACGTAAACTATCCTTTAAAAGATCATAAAGGAAACAAGAAAAGCTTCAAATTGAACCTTTTAGACAAGAAAAAGGACTAAAAAACTATTAATTAATCTGTAAAATGTTGCTTATTAATGTCCCATTGATGGAAAAACCTATAAATCTCTATGTGTTTATATCTTTATCTTCCTCTACTTGCATTTTAACTGTGTATAGGCAAAATAAATACATTTAAAAAGTTGATATAAGCAGTCTGAGTTAGTCATATTAAGTGATATCTGACACATTTACAGTCTTTTTAAGCATCAAATTCTCCTCTTAGTGTTTCCCTGTTGAGCTGTGGTGTAACCATAGTAACTAAAAGACTTGATTTGACTCATTTGGACGACTGAAGCTTCATATTAGCTTCAGATAAAACTTTCTTACATTATAAGTGCATTATGAAGGGATCTTATGAGGGTCAGTATGAATAAAAACGACTGATTATAGCAAGAATAACATGTTTTAATGTTAATTTGGGCTCCTGACTGTTGTTTTAAGGCTTGATAATAAAGCTGTAGGTAGTGTTAACTCTGCATGGCTCTCTGCAGGGACTCCGGCTCCCTCCTGCATGGTTAGGGTTAATTACCCATTGTCTGTCTCTATAATATTAACGCTGTGTTTTAACTGGCAAGCCGTCCAGGATGTGCTCCACCTGGATGGTTTAGGTCATTATTTCTATTTTTTTAGCTGTATTTTTATACTGTAACCTTTTATAAATATATCTCAAATATATCTCAATCTTCCAATCAGCTGTTTACAGAGATTTACAGGTAATGTGTGAAGGATTATTAGTTGTTGTTTCCTTTCTCCCTTTCTCATTTCAAGGATGAGTAAAAATGAGCAAATTAACCCAGTCTGTTCCCTTCCTTCCTTCCTTCCTTCCTTCCTTCCTTCCTTCCTTCCTTCCTTCCTTCCTTCCTTCCTTCCTTCCTTCCTTCCTTCCTTCCTTCCTTCCTTCCATCTGTCCTTCTTCCCTCCTTCCTTCTCTCTTTCTTTCCTTCCTCTCTCTTTCCGACCTTCCTTCCTTCCTTCCTTCCTTCCTTCCTTCCTTCCTTCCTTCCTTCCTTCCTTCCTCCCTCTTTTCCTTCCTTCTTCTTCCCCTCCTTCCTTCCTTCCTTCCTTCCTTCATTCCTTCCTTCCTTCCTTCCTTCCTTCCTTCCTTCCTTCCTTCCGTCCTCCCTCTTTTCCTTCCTTTCTTCCTTCCTTCTTCCTCCCTTCCTTCCTTCCTCCCTCTTTTCCTTCCTTCTTCCTCTTTTCCTTCCTTCTTCCTTTCTTCCATCCTTTTTAAATTTTGGATGTTTCTTTTCTCCCTTTCCCACTTCAAGGATGAGTATAAACGAGCGGAGACTGATCGGATCCTCTACTGTCAGACTTCTACACATCTTCGGTATGTAAATGATGTGTTTTCTATCTCACATTTAACAGCAACACACTTGAACATAAACCGAATATCTTCTTCTTGTTATATAATAAAAACGATGAAAGCTCGGCCAGAATGATGTGATATATAAAGATGATATGATTGCGTGTCGTCCTCCTGGGTCAAATTAACCCAGTCTGTTCCTTCCTTCCTTCCTTCCTTCCTTCCTTCCTTCCTTCCTTCCTTCCTTCCTTCCATCTGTCCTTCTTCCCTCCTTCCTCTCTCTTTCTTTCCTTCCTCTCTCTTTCCTACCTTCCTTCTGTCCTTCCTTCCTCCTTCCCTCCTTCTTTCCTCCCTCACTCCTTCCTTTCTTCCTTCCTTCCTCCCTCTATTCCTTCTTCTTCCTCCCTTCCTCCCTTCCTTCCTTCCTTCCTTCCTTCCTTCCTTCCTTCCTTCCTTCCTTCCTTCCTTCCTTCCTTCCTTCCTTCCGTCCTCCCTCTTTTCCTTCCTTTCTTCCTTCCTTCTTCCTCCCTTCCTTCCTTCCTCCCTCTTTTCCTTCCTTCTTCCTCTTTTCCTTCCTTCTTCCTTTCTTCCATCCTTTTTAAATTTTGGATGTTTCTTTTCTCTCTTTCCCACTTCAAGGATGAGTATAAACGAGCGGAGACTGATCGGATCCTCTACTGTCAGACTTCTACACATCTCAGGTATGTTACTGACGTGTTTTCTATCTCACATTTAACAGCAACGCACTTGAAACATAACCGAACATCTTAAAGAGGCGATCAGGTCCGCTGCTCGGCTTTGGAACGATCTGCTCAAGTTAATAACGAGGAATCAGTTTCATCTTTTTACCTTTGTGTCGTCCTCCCGGGTCAAATTGACCCCGTCTGTTTTGACTGTTCCTTCTTTCCTCCCTCCGTCTCTCTTTCCTTCCTCCCTCCTTCTTTCTTTCCTCCCGTTCCTTCTGTCCTCCCTCCCTCCTTCTTTCCTTCACTCCTTCTTTCCGTCCTTTCCTTCCTTCCTTCCTCTTTTCCTTTCTCCCTCCCTCCCTCCCTCCCTCCCTCCCTCCTTCCTTGTTTTCTCCATCCCTCCTACCTTCCTTGTTTCCTCCCTCCCTCCCTCCTACCTTCCTTTCTTCCTTCTTTCCTCCGTCCTTCCTTTCCTTCCTCTCTTCCTTCTTTCCTCCCTCACTCCTTCCTTCTTCCTTCCTCTCTCCTTTCCTTCCGTCTTCCTTCCTCCTTTCCTTCCTTCCTCCCTCCCTCTTTTCCTTCCTTTTTTCCATCCTTCTTCCTCCCTCCCTCCGTTCCTTCCTTCTTCCTCCCTTCCTTCCTTCCTTCCTTCCTTCCTTCCTTCCTTCCTTCCTTTCCTCCCTCTTTTCCTCCCTCCCTCCTTTCCTTCCTCCCTCCCTCTTTTCTTCTTCTTCCTTTCTTCCATCCTTCCTTCCTCCCTCCCTTCCTTCCTTCTTCCTCCCTTCTTTCCTTCTTCTCTTCCTTCTTCCTCCCTTCTTTTCTCCTTTCCTTAATTCTTCCTCCCTCCCTTCCATCCTTCCTTCCTTTCTCCCTCCCTCCTTCCTCCCATCCTTCCTCCCTCTTTTCCCTCCCATCCTCCCTCCCTTCCTTCTTCCTCCCTCCCTTCCTTCCTTGACTAGAGGACAACAGGAGGGTTAACACACTTAAAGAACAGAAACATGTTTAATTTAATGAAATCCAGTAAAAAAAAGTTAAACAAATTTTAACAAGTGTCCATAAAAGTGATTTTACCTTCATGGCAGATTGTGTAATGATGTTGTGTCACACTCTCATAATGTGTGTGTATAACTAACTAAATGAACAATAGTTTCAGTATTCAGCTGTTTAATCAGGTTCATGTGTGAGGACTGTACGTTACTAATTAAACCTGCTGCTGTCGGCTTTATGGAGCCAATCTATAAAAAGTCATTAGAGTCGCTTGTTTTGGTTTAACTGTAAGAATCATAAAAAAATGTTAATAAATCACAGTTACACTAAAAGTTGAAGGTTTATACTCTCTGCTGTTTGGCTTCTTACATCAGGTAGCTGCAGAAGTAACTAAGTACTTTTACTAAAGTACTCTACTCAAGTGCAGTTATGAGGTATTTTGCTTGTTTATTTCCATTTAAAGCTTCTTTATCAAAAGGGGAATATTGTATATTTCTACTTCACAACATTATTTAACAGCTTTAGTCACTTTTAAGATGAAGATTTGACACAACGGATAAAATAACAAGCTTTTAATCCTTAAACAGGCCCTCCTTCTGTCCTTCCTTCCTCCCTCCATCCTTCTTTCCTTCCCTCTTTCCTTCCTCCCTCCCTCTTTCTTTCCTTCCCTCCTTCCTTCCACCCTCCCTCCTTCTTTCCTTCCCTCCGTCCTTCTGTCTTTCCTTCCTCCCTCCATCCTTCTTTCCTCCCCTCCTTCTTTCCTTCCCTTCCTTCCTTCCACCCTCCCTCCTTCTTTCCTTCCCTCCTTCCTTCCACCCTCCCTCCTTCTTTCCTTCCTTCCGTCCTTCTGTCCTTCCTCCTTTCCTCTGTCCTTCTTTCCTTCCTTCCTCCCTTCCTCTTTTCCTCCCTCCCTCCCTCCTTCCCTTCCTTCCTTCTTCCTCCTTCCCTCCTCCCTCCCTCCTTCCCTTCCTTCCTCACTTCCTTCCTTCTTCCTCCCTTCCATCCTCCCTTCCTTCCTCCCTTCCATCCTCCCTTCCTCCCTCCCTTTCCTCCTTCCCATCCTTCCTCATTTCCTTCCTTCTTCCTCCCTTCCATCCTCCCTTCCTCCCTCCCTCCCTCCCTCCCTTCCTTCCTTCACTCAAAGACAACAGGAGGGTTAAACATTTAGTGGCAGAGTGGGTCATGCTGCTCGTCACTCTCAGTGGATTAAACGGTGACTCTGAACCTGAAACACACACACACACACACACACACACACACACACACACACACACACACACACACACACACAC
Source organism: Scomber scombrus (assembly GCF_963691925.1). NCBI lineage: Eukaryota > Metazoa > Chordata > Actinopteri > Scombriformes > Scombridae > Scomber > Scomber scombrus. Next base: position 17,286 of record NW_026910114.1, read on the forward strand.
ACACACTCCTCCTCATTCACATCGTCCGTCAAAAGTATCCACAAAGAATTTTAATCCTTCTTGATTCGTTCCAGCGCTGCTTAGACTCTCCTTCTCCTTTCTTTCCTTCCTTTCCTTTCTTTTCTTCATATTTAACATATTTTTGACTCATTATTTTTAAATCATAACATTTCCCAGATCTCTATCTCCTCTTTTACCTCCACAGTTTACTACACACACCCGACATATTGACTCCATTCACACACCTGGAGGATATTTCACACATCGTGTGTTTTAGTAACCTGAGGTTGATATTTGGAGGTTTTATTAAGGTCCTGCTGTATGAATGTTTAACTGGAGCCGCAGCACACTTATGTTTTGACTCGTAGTCTGAATATTTGAGTCATAACTTTGCCCGTGTTTCCATTATGTCACACCACTCATTTCAATGTTTGGTTTTTCAGTTAAATCTGTCACTATGTCTTTTTTTTTTTTTTTTTACCAGAAAAATAAAGTAAAAAACAATAAATTAACCCTTTACATACTGTTCAGGGTCTAATTTGACCCAGTGTTATATTTGAGACTAGAAAACACAACCTAAAAAAGACGATGTTTGCCTTTTTTATGATCAAGAATACACAAAAATGGAAATATTTCAACATTTTTGTGCAGCTGATACACATTCCTGTTGAGTGTTTGACTCATATTAATCTAAAAAATCAAAAACTATCATTCATTCATTTAATTGAAACTGTTATGTAACATTGGACTCAGTATATAGCTATAGTGTAAATGTAAATGCTTTTTCTCCATCAATAATTAAACTTGAGATAATGGCCTCGCAACATGATTCAGATTTTAAGGACACATTGTATCAGTGTCTGTTACCATGGAAACACCAAACTTACAGACCTGTCTGCAAAAAATGTTTAGGGACGATTTATCTAATCTCTCTTAAGGCCCATTCATCTGTTTTATGAATAGATGGTTTATTATAGTAAAGTCATAAAATATAATATATATTATTTAAAGGTTATTATGCAGCATGGAGTTTAATGGTTTGGCCCACATGAGATCAAATATGGCTGTATGTGACCTTTGAACTATAATGAGTTACCTTACCTTTCCTCAGTGGGCAAGCAGAATCATATTCATCTTCTTAAATCTCACTTTTATGCAAAATAAAACCTTTTTATAGCTTTACTGACTGTATTTTTCATCCTTTTTTTGTGTTTTTAATGCTATATTTTATCTCTATCTCATAGTTTTGACTATTGCTGGTTTATAATTTGATGTTTTATAATCTTACTTTTGCTCTTTCTCTGTTTTTATATTCTTTATTTTATTAGAAAACACTTAATAATTATAAATGTGCTTTGCTCATCTTTCATTAAGTCCCTTATATTTCCAAATTGGTTAGCATGTGTGTGTGTGTGTGTGTGTGTGTGTGTGTGTGTGTGTGGGAGCTCGGAGACGTTGCTTTTTCACACACACACACACGCATGTAACACACACACATGTAACACACACACGCGCACACACACACACATGTAACACACACACACACATGTAAAACACACACACACACATGTAACACACGCACACACACACACGTAACACACGCACACACACACACGTAACACACACACACACGCATGTAACACACACACACACGTAACACACACACACACGACACACACACACACACACATGTAACACACGCACACACACACACACGCATGTAACACACACACAAACACACACATGTAACACACACACACATGTAACACACACACACATACACGCATGTAACACACACACACACACACACATAACTCACACACACACACACACACACATATAACTCACACACACACACACACACACACACATATAACTCACACACACACACACATGTAACTCACACACACACACATGTAACACACACACACACACACACACATATAACTCACACTCACACACACACACACACACACACACACATATAACTCACACACACACACACACACACGCACACACACACACACACACACACACATATAACTCACAAACACACACACACACATATAACTCACACACACACACACACACACATATAACTCACACTCACACACACACACACACACACACACACACACACATATAACTCACACACACACACACACACACACACATATAACTCACACACACACACACACACACACATATAACTCACACACACACACACACACACACACACACACACACACACACATATAACTCACACACACACACACACACACACACACATATAACTCACACACACACACATATAACTCACACACACACACACACACACACACACACACACACACACACACACACACACACACACACACACACACACACACACACTTTCCATTTTCTCATTCTCAACGGGTCGTTTCCTTCAGCTTCCTGCGACAGAAACTCTTTTGTGTGCCAAGCAGAGCTGCTTTAAAAGACTCTTATCAAAGGCTTTAATAATGTTTGTTGCTTTATTGCAGGAATAACTCGCATTGTTTAGTTGCCCCTGTAAGGTATTCCGATCCCACCACTCCCACTGACTCTGCCTTTCCCATTCCCAATGGCCGGTAGTCGGGGCAGCGGGGTTGAAACAGTAGTATTGTTCTGTGTGTGTGTGTGTGTGTGTGTGTGTGTGTGTGTGTGTGTGTGTGTGTGTGTATCAGGTTGGGGGGTTTGGCTGGCCCCACTTAGTCTCTTCAGGATGTTTTGGGTTTTTCTGTGTGTGTGTGTGTGTGCGTGTGTGTGTGTGTGTGTGTGTGTGTGTGTGTGTGTGTGTGTGTGTGTGTGTGTGTGTGTGTGTGTACTTTCCAAGCTTTTATAAAAACTAATTTCCTGGCTGGCTCTTAGGAAAACACAGAGTAGCGTTGGGTAATAACGGCAGCACTGTGGATTTTTTTTTTTTTTAAAGGTTGGGTGGCAGCGCTGTGATGGATGTGTGTGTGTGTGTGTGTGTGTGTGTGTGTGTGTGTGTGTGTGTGTGTGTGTGTGTGTGAGAGACGGAGAAAGTGGTGGTTGCACAGTATGAGGAGAATGCTGATATGGAGATAACTACTGTATGTAGGTGTGTGTGTCAGGAAGGGTGGTGCGAGGAGAAAGGGGGGGGGGGTGGGGGGGGAGGAGGGGGGGGGGGGGAAGAAAAAGCCAATAGGTTCTTTGTTAACACTCTTATAAAAACACAGCAGGTCAGGAAAAAGTAGATAAAGTGTTAAATATGAACGTCTGGTGTCATTAATCAGAGAGTCGCTCTGGTTCCTGCAGTTAAAGCAGCAGCAGATATATAAACTATATATATATTATACAGTTTATATAGTTTATATAGTTTAGTTTGGCTGATTGTAAATGAGGTAAATTTAAGTGGAGAAAGGTTTGATTTATAACCTTACTGGATTTGAGTGTTGAGTTTCTATCAATAGTATTTAATTGATTTGTTAAATGAAGTTTTTTTCCTCCCATGTGTTTTTTTTTATAGCTGCAGGGTAAAAGGCTGACTGGGATTATATATATAAATTACTCATGCAAATATAAAATAAAAAACCAGGGTTGGGATGTTTTTAATGAATCTGCTGTTCAGTCTCCTACAGTACAGTAGAGTCAATGATGGTGAGTTTTAGTTAGTATTAAATTAAATCATTCAACTTACATTTTTGTATTAAAGCTTCTCACTTCATGATGTAATTATGCTTTTTAAATCTAATTTCTAACATTTTTTGCCTTTTTTTTTGTTCCTCTCTCTTTATTTATTTATTCATTTAATTATTTATTTATTTATTCATTTAATTATTTATTTATTTATTCATTTATTTGTTATTGGTATTTTTTTATTTTATTTTTTTATATAGATATATTTTTTATTAATTTACTATTACTACTTTTTTAATTAATTAATTAACTTGTTATTAGTATTAGTTTTTATCTATTTATTATTTATATTAATGTACTTGTTACAGGTATTGTGGTTATGTATTTATTTATTTATATTATTTATTTGTATTTATTAATTTACTTGTTACTGGTATTTTTTAAATTATTTATTTATTTATTTATATTATTTATTTTTATTTTTATTTTTATTTTTATTTATCTATTTACTTGTTACAGGTATTTATTATTTATTTTATTTATTTATTCATATTATTTATTATTATTTATTTATTTACTTGTTACTGGTATTTTTTAAATTATTTATTTATTTATTTATTTATTTATTCATATTATTTATTTTTATTATAGGTATTTTTATTTACAGTATTAATATTAATATTTTCTCCTCTTAGCTCCCCTCATTGCTCCTCTACACTTAAACAAACAATGACACCTAAAATCTACGGAAGCCCTGAAAGGCCAATCAGATTTATTTATTTATTTTTATGTAGATCCACATAAAAAAATATTCTCACGTGAATCAATTCAACCTTTTTATATTCTGATATTAAATTAGCTTCACATCCTCAGCGTATGTTTTGTCTTGCTGCACTAATCTCATCACGTCATCTATTGTATTACTTTCTCTTGTTGTTTAGTCTCATGTCACTAAATGAAAGACAGGAATCCTCTCTTTCCTTTGTGCCTGCTGTTGCTTCAGTACACTAACAGCTACTATTTATGTTTGTCTACAGACTCCGAGCCTTTATTTATTTAATTCTTCTCATGATTTAATTGTTTAAAGACTTTTATAGCAGGCTGTTGATTCTGGGCTTTATCAAAAATCCAGTAGTCATGTATTAAAACAGTGTGTGTGTGTGTGTGTGTGTGTGTGTGTGTGTGTGTGTGTGTGTGTGTGTGTGTGTGTGTGTGTGTGTGTGTGAGCCTTATAATAGACTTCTGGTTGCAACAGTTGTGGCTATAAAACGGTGGATAAATTGATTTGATCATTATATCATTGTTAAAACAACAAATGTAATGTTGGGCTAATATATAAGACTTTTGCACAGTACTGTATGTTTATATATAATGTGGTAAAATAAAGAACATCAACATATAAACGGCATAATAAGTTAAATAAAATAAATAAAGTCTCTAAGAAATGAATACGTCTAATACCCCTTTTCCACCGAGCTGGAGCCGGTGCTGGTTCGGAGCTGGTGCTAGAGCCAGTGCTCAGTTGGTGCTAACCTGAGCACCTCTTACGAACCTGTTGCTTTTCCACCGGCAAGGAGCCACGCGATTACGTCACTGTATAGCGTAGCCAGCGCACGCCTTTGAAGCACTTCCATGATTCACCAGTGAGAGACAGCAACATGCCGCAAGGCAATCTAGCCTGCCGGAAACGAAGAAGAAGAAGAAGCAGAAGAAGAAGAAGAAGAAGAAGCAGAAGAAGAAGAAGACAGCTCTGGCAAAAAATGATATGACATAGTGCTTTTAATCAACAAATGTTTAACCCTCTGTAAATGACAGTTAGCCCCGCTAGTCAGCTAATGAACGTTAACCCCGCTAGTCAGCTAATGAACGTTAGCCCAGCTAGCCGGTTAATAAACGTTAACCCTGCTAGTCTGCTAATAAACGTTAGCCCCGCTAGCCAGCTAATAACGTTAACCCCGCTAGACAGCTAAATACGTTAACCCCGCTAGTCTGCTAATAAACGTTAGCCCCGCTAGCCGGCTAATAAACGTTAGCCCCGCCCCCAGCCCGCTGCCGTAATTGGTTCTTGCTTTAGACCAGCAAAGAGTTGGTGCTCGCTCTGGCTCCTGTTCTGAGGCTCGGGGCTGGAGCTTTGGCTGTGTGTGTGTGTGTGTGTGTGTGTGTGTGTGTGTGTGTGAGATTCGGTGACAGATAAGATTTGAATTTAAAATTATTACATTACATTAGCAGTTATTGTCTCCATCCCTACTTAATAATCTATATGGTATTATTGTATTATCTGCTTCTCTCTCGTACATCTGCTGTTTGTTGTAACATTTCCTGATTTTTCACGGTGTGGGATCAATGAAATCTCATCTTAACCTACAACACATTGATTCCCACCACACATTCACACAGGACGATGTTGGGTTCATGAGAACGAGACGAGACAAGGTTTAAACTCTATTTTTATTAAAACTTCAACGACAGAATATGACGAGAAAAATAGTTATTTTATTGTCACAAAATGCAAAACGATGCTTTTTGAAATGTTTTAGATTGTAATGAACGTCACTTCAGTTCTACTTAAGTATGAATTAACATAATATGCAACATGCAAGCACTGTAAAAGGTTTCCCTCCTTATGGATGGATAGATAGGTAGATAGATAGGTAGATAGATATGGCGCTTTTCCACTACACAGTTCCAGCACGACTCGGCTTGGTACGGTTCCAGGAACAGACCTTTTCCATTACAAAAAAGTACCTACTCAACGTGGGCGGGGTCGTCATAGCACGGCTGCATTAAACTGCCGTGACTTCGTTTTATACGCGACACAAAACACATAAACAATGGAGGACATGGAGGCAGTGGTGTACTTGCTGCTGTATGAGGCTTTCTGTCTCACACAAAGCAAGAAAATTGAGCCGTATGGTTGTAACTATGGTAACGCTGTTGTTGGTATTTAAAAATGCCGGGTTTGATTCTTGTGTGGGACGGCTCATGACTCTTCCAGCGACTCTTCTGACCAATCAGTGGCCAGCAGTCTGTTGATGTCACATTTAGTATCGGCCTGGTACTAAAAAAGTACCAGGTACCAGGTACTTTCCCTAGTGGAAACGCAAAAAGAACCGAGTCGAGTCGAGGCGAGGCAAGTTGTGCTGGAACTGTGTAGTGGAAAAGCGCCAATAGATAGATAGGTAGGAAGGTAGGTAGATAGATAGATAGATAGATAGATAGATAGATAGATAGATAGATAGATAGATAGATGGGTAGTTCCATAGCTGCTCCTCCTGCTTCAGGCTTTTGTTCTCCTTATCATACAGGTTTAATACCACTGTCTTATTGTATTAATCTAAACAGGTTTTAGAGGCTTTAATGGATAAACTAGCCAGTATTTCACATGATATGTTAATGGCACTGATTACAGAAAGTTGCATTTCCCCCCCCCCCCCCCCCCTCCACTAGTTCTAGTAACCACTGACATACTGAGTCTCCAGCCAACAGTAGGTTTTATTGTTCCCATCACTTTATACACATTGTGACACATAACACTGAAGTGAAAGCCGCCTCCTCATCGAGTGATGACGGCTTCACAAAGTTCTCACAGGCAAAGATTTTTAAGCTTTTGAACAACAAATCAACACTTTAAAAAATGCACGTATAAAGTAACATTGGTTTCTCAGTTTGAACAAATGTGTGACAGCTGTGTGTGTGTGTGTGTGTGTGTGTGTGTGTGTGTGTGTGTGTGTGTGTGTGTGTGTGTGTGTGTGTGTGTGAGAGAGTTTGTGCCCACGCTAATTTAGTCTTGACACGACAACGAGACATGTGAATCCGCACTCTGCCCGTCACACTCTGATTTGTTTATCTGGGAAAAAACTCCTGATTATTCATCTGAATTATTGACGATTTCTGCTCACACGCACACACACACACACACACACACACACAAACGTTATTACTCCAGATGATTGAGGTGTAACTGCGGATGCTTTTCATGGTTTTCTTTACACCTTTAATCGTCTATATTGGTGTATTTTTAAACATGTGGCAACCAAGCGGCGAGTCCCGGTCCTCTGAAATGATGCCAACGCGGAAGTAACTTAAAACTGCATTCTATCAAAAGGCCACCAGGGGGCGACCGTTTTGGTGTCAAAAGGACTTCCGTCTCTATACAAGTCAATGGAGAATTCACCAACTTCTCACTTGATTTCTAACCTCAGTAAACGTTTTCAAAATGTGTTTATGGTCTCAATCGCTAGTTTAAAGCCTTCTTCAATGCAGTATGATGTTCATTTGGGACATTTTGGCCTCCCTGATTTTATATGTGACGATAAAGCAGGGTATGCATTAGGGCGTGGCTACGTCGTGATTGACAGGTTGATTGGTTCACAGGTTCAGGAGGGCGCCTCATGCTCCTCCTGATGCCCATATAAGTAGAATCCGTATTTTTATTTTTCCCAGCATGCACCTGAAATTTTCAAGATGGCGCTGCTCAGATCCGATACTATTCGCGTCCAAGTAGCAGTCCACAAACCAATGGGTGATGTCACGGATTTTACGTCCATTTTATATACAGTCTATGGGCAGGATACTTATCATATAACTTAGAGACTGTGTTTGAATGTGTGTTTGAATGTGTGAATGTGATATAGTGTAAAAGTGCTTTGAGATGTTAAAAAGACTAAAAAAGTGCTATATAAGTACAATCCATTTACCATTTATTACTTAATGAATCAGCAATAAGTTGTGATTTTGTTAGCAAACTTCAATAATTTAGCTTTACACACACATTACTCTTCTCTATTGTATATCAGTTCATACTCCGAGAGGCTCTCCTCCTCCTTTGTTTCCTCCATGAGAGAGTTTTCTATCAGGGGTGGGGAGTAGTTTCCTTATCTTAGTCACAGGTCAAAGGTTAGAGGATGTTATATTGCTTTACAAATTGCAAAAAAAACCCCCAAATTTATGATATTGTGCTGCTGTACAAATATAAACAACATAAACATGATAATTAGGTATTTAATAATAGATATTAGGTGTATATATATAATAAAAACTGGCTGACCCACATCCATTTACTGCAGTGTTGATGGCAGTCAACAGTTAAACCCCTCGCTGAGCTGTAAATCAATCATTACGCTGTCAACACCTTCAGAGGAAAGTGAGATTTCAGCCAACAGTCATGTTTTTATGCCTGCAGTCATTTATTGAAAAGGCTAAAAATCTCCTCTATGATTGACAGTAATGGTTCAATAGTTTGACTGCTGCCATGAAAAACAACGTTTTTGGTCATTTTTTGGGAGGAAGGAAGAAGGAAGGAAAGGAGGAAGGAAGGAAGGAGGGAAAGAAGGGAGGGAGGGAGGGAGGGAGGGAGGGAGGGAGGGAGGGAGGAAAGAAGGAAGGAGGGAGGGAGGGAGAAAGGAAAAGAGGAAGGGAGGAAGGAAGAAGGAAGGAAGGAAAGGAGGGAAGAAGGAACGAGGGAAGGAGGGAGGGAGGGAGGAAAGAAGGAAGGAGGGCGGGAGGGAGAAAGGAAAAGAGGGAAGGGAGGAAGGTAGGAAAGAATCCTGCTCTCGTGCCACACACACACACACACACACACACACACACACACACTCTCTCTAATTACTCCGGATTAGATTTAAGACATTATTACGGATCGACACACTCTTCTTGCACACAGGGTAAAGAAACTGAGCATTCCTCCATATTTAACAAAACACACACACACACACACACACACACCACACACACACACACACACACACACACACACACACACACACACACACATACACACACACACACACACACACACACACACAACACACACTGTCCCTTTGTCAAGCCAAGTCACGAGGGGAATTTGCATGACTTACACAGCATCTTTATGAACCGCTCCCCCTCATAAAGCATCAATAGTCGTTCTGACTGATCAATAAATGTGATTAAACCTTGATTCATGTCTCAGAGAGCAGAGAGAGTGTATTTTTTAGCTTTTACACCACTAAACATCTCCTATCACACAATATCATGTCCTATTTTACCTCAGACATGAAAATATAACATAGCAGTAATGATGGAAATGTCTCTTTTTGGTAGTTTTGAGTCTCTTTAGTCATTCCATCTCATAGTTGCTACGGTAACTAGATGGCAGCTGTCACTCAAACCAACTGTAGGTTGATTTAGTCATTTTTATGTCTCTTTTTGGTAGTTTTTAAGTTTCTAAGGATGGAGGAAGGAAGGAAGGAAGGAAGGAAGGAAAGGGGAAAGGAGGAAAGGAGGGAGGAAGAAGGAAGGAAAGGGAGGAAGGCCAGGAAGGACGGACGGAGGAAAGAAAGAAGGAAGGAAGGTAGGAGGGAGAAAGGAAAAGAGGAAAGGAGGGAGGAAGGAAGGAAAGAAGGACAGAGGAAAGAAGGAAGGGAGGAAGATAGGGGGGAGGAAAGAAAGAGAGAAGGAGGGAGGGAGGAAAGGAAGGAATGAAGGAGGGAAGGAAAGAAGGAAGGGAGGAAAGAGAGGAAGGAAAGAAAGAGAAAAGGAAGCGAGGAAAGAAGGAACAGTCCAAACAGACGGGGTCAATTTGACCCAGGAGGACGACAGGAAGGTTAATGTTAGAAGTCATTGTTTTATTTTATTTTTTCATGTGTCTCTCCCTTCAGTGTCTGTGAAAGGAAAGCTGTGGTTCTGGTTCTGGTTCTGGTTTGGGTTTAAACCCATTTGAACATCAGCGGGAGGTTAAGTGGAGCCAGAGCTGGTGTTAACTCAATATTAGTCTCATAGGTTCACCATCAGTTAAAGCCTTCAAATCTACAATACCAGCGTTACTGTCCTCGCTTGGAGGGAAGGAGGGAGGAAGGAAGGGAGGAAAGGAGGAAGGAAGGAAAGGGAGGGAGGAAGGAAGGGAGGAAAGGAGGGAGGAAGAAGGAAGGAAAGGGAGGGAGGAAGGAAAGGGAAGAAGGCCAGGAAGGACGGACATAGGAAAGAAAGAAGGAAAGAAGGTAGGAGGGAGAAAGGAAAAGAGGAAAGGAGGGAGGGAAGAAAGGCAGGAGGGAAGGAAAGAAGGAGGAAGGGGGAAAGGAAGGAAGGACAGAAGGAGGTTGGAAAGAAGGAACAGTCAAAACAGACGGGGTCAATTTGACCCAGGAGGACGATTAGGAGGAGGTTAATGTTAGAAGTCATTGTTTTATTTTATTTTTTTCATGTGTCTCTCCCTTCAGTGTTTTATTTTTTTTAGTAGTCTGTGAAAGGAAAGCCGTGGTTCTGGTTCTGGTTTGGGTTTAACCCATTTGAACATCAGCGGGAGGTTAAGTGGAGCCAGAGCTGGTGTAAACTCAATATTAGTCTCATAGGTTCACCATCAGTTAAAGCCTTCAATCTACAATACCAGCGTTACTGTCCTCGCTTGGAGGGAAGGAGGGAAGGAACGAAGGAAGGAAGAAGGAAGGAAAGGAGGAAGGAAGGAAGGAAGGAAAGGAGGAAGGAAGGGAGGAAAGGAAAGGGAGGAAGGCCAGGAAGGACGGACGGAGGAAAGAAAGAAGGGAGGAAGGCCAGGAAGGACGGACGGAGGAAAGAAAGAAGGAAGGAAGGTAGGATGGAGAAAGGAAAAGAGGAAGGAAGGAAAGAGGAAGGGGGGGAAGAAGGACAGAGGAAAGAAAGAAGGAAGGAAGGTATGAGGGAGAAAGGAAAAGAGGAAGGAAGGAAGGAAAGAAGGACAGAGGAAGGAAGGAAAGAAGGACAGAGGAAAGAAGGAAGGGAGGAAGGTAGGGGGAGGAATGAAAGAGAGAAGGAGGGAGTAAGGGAGAAAGGAAAGGAAGGAAGGACAGAAGGAGTAAAGAGAGGAAGGAAAGAAAGAGAGAAGGAGGGAGGAAAGAAGGAACAGTCAAAACAGACGAAGGTTAATGTTAGAAGTCATTGTTTCATTTTATTTTTTCATGTGTCTCTCCCTTCAGTGTTTTATTTTTTTTTAGTAGTCTGTGAAAGGAAAGCCGTGGTTCTGGTTCTGGTTTGGGTTTAAACCCATTTGAACATCAGCGGGAGGTTAAGTCGAGCCAGAGCTGGTGTAAACTCAATATTAGTCTCATAGGTTCAAATGTCCAAAATCAGCGTTACTGTCCTCGCTTGACCCCCCAACTGTGTGTTTGAAATCCACACTTCTGGTTTATTTATGAATGAAGGAAGTGGGAAGCAATGAGAGAGAGGAGGCTGACGGACAATATCATCATCAGACCCTGCCAAGCATTTCTCTCTCTCTCTCTCAGACGTATCAGTCATTTTAATGGGTTCATTTGACTGGTTTTGAAAAAGGTCTGAATACCAGCGCCTGGGTGGGTCATATGAGCTGGTGATGTATTGGTAACAGGTGCAACCGAGGGGTTAAAAGGGCCCTCCTGTTAATTTATATCTCTATAACTGTCACTTTAATGTACAGTGTCTGCATCCAATGAAAGCCATATTTGACATAAAGGGGGAAGGAAAAAAAGCCCCTGCTGTTATTCAGTTTAAGTTGTACTTTTTCTTTGCCTCTTTAGTTGCGAAGCATTCAAGTAACCCTTCGATTCTTCTCGTTTTAACCCTCAAAGTGTGAAGTTTTCCTTTTGATTCATCTTTTATAATCAAATCCAACTCGATTCTGATGCTTTCCAATCAGCAAATGAATTTAACCCTCCTGTTGTCCTCAAGTCAAGGAAGGAAGGGAGTAAGAAGGAAAGAAAGGAGGAAGGGAGGGAGGAAGGAAAGGATGAAGGAACTGAGGAAGGGAAGGGAGGAAGGAAAGGAGGAAGGGAATGGAGGAAGGAAGGAAGGGAGGAAGAAAGAAGGAAGGAAAGGAGGGAGGGAGGGAGGAAGGAAGGAGGGAAGGAAGGAGGGAGGGAAGAAAGAAGGACAGAGGAAAAAAGAGAAGGAGGGAGGGAGGAAAGAAGGAAGGGAGTAAGAAGGAAGGAAAAGGAGGAAGGGAAGGGAGGAAGGGAAGGGAGGAAGGAAAGGAGGAAGGAAGAAGGAAGGAAAGGAGGAAGGAAGGAAGGGAGGAAGGAAGGAGGGAAGGAAGGAAGGGAGGAAGAAGGAAGGAAAGGAGGGAGGAAGGAATGAGGGAAGGAAGGAGGGGAGGAAGGAAGAAGGAAGGAAGGACGGAGGGAAGGAAGGAAGGAGGGAGGGAGGAAAGAAGGAAGGAACTATATATCTCTATAACTGTCACTTTAATGTACAGTGTCTGCATCCAATGAAAGCCATATTTGACATAAAGGGGGAAGGAAAAAAGCCCCTGCTGTTATTCAGTTTAAGTTGTACTTTTTCTTTGCCTCTTTAGTTGCGAAGCATTCAAGTAACCCTTCGATTCTTCTCGTTTTTACCCTCAAAGTGTCACGTTGTATTTTATTACTTTTATAATCAAATCCAACTTGATTCTGATGCTTTCCAATCAGCAAATGAATCTAACCCTCCTGTTGTCCTCAAGTCAAGGAAGGAAGGGAGTAAGAAGGAAAGAAAGGAGGAAGGGAGGGAGGAAGGAAAGGATGAATGAACTGAGGAAGGGAAGGGAGGAAGGAGAGGAGGAAGGGAATGGAGGAAGGAAAGGAGGAAGGAAGGAAGGGAGGAAGAAAGAAGGAAGGAAAGGAGGGAGGGAGGGAGGAAGGAAGGAGGGAAGGAAGGAGGGAGGGAAGAAAGAAGGACAGAGGAAAAAAGAGAAGGAGGGAGGGAGGAAAGAAGGAAGGGAGTAAGAAGGAAGGAAAGGAGGAAGGGAAGGGAGGAAGGGAAGGGAGGAAGGAAAGGAGGAAGGAAGAAGGAAGGAAAGGAGGAAGGAAGGAAGGGAGGAAGGAAGGAGGGAAGGAAGGAAGGGAGGAAGAAGGAAGGAAAGGAGGGAGGAAGGAATGAGGGAAGGAAGGAGGGAGGAAGGAAGAAGGAAGGAAGGACGGAGGGAAGGAAGGAAGGAGGGAGGGAGGAAAGAAGGAAGGAACTATATATCTCTATAACTGTCACTTTAATGTACAGTGTCTGCATCCAATGAAAGCCATATTTGACATAAAGGGGGAAGGGAAAAAGCCCCTGCTGTTATTCAGTTTAAGTTTTACTTTTTCTTTGCCTCTTTAGTTGCGAAGCATTCAAGTAACCCTTCGATTCTTCTCGTTTTACCCTCAAAGTGTCACGTTTTCCTCTTGATTCATCTTTTATAATCAAATCCAACTCGATTCGGATGCTTTCCAATCAGCAAATGAATCTAACCCTCCTGTTGTCCTCAAGTCAAGGAAGGAAGGGAGGAAGAAGGAAGGAAAGGAGGAAGGAAGACAGATGGAAAGGAGGAAGAAGGAAGTAAAGGAGGGAGGAAGGAAGGGAGGAAGAAGGAAGGAAAGGAGGGAGAAAGGAAGAAGGGAAGAAAGAAGGAAGGAAAGGAGGGAGGGAGGAAAGGAAGGAAGGAGGGAGGGAGGAAGGAAGGACAGAGGGAAAAAAGAGAGAAGGAGGGAGGGAGGAAAGAAGGAAGAGAGTAAGAAGGAAGGAAGGGAAGGGAGGAAGGAAAGGAAGAAGGAAGGAAAGGAGGAAGGGAAGGGAGGAGAGAAAGGAGGAAG
>NW_026910115.1:0-12500 GCF_963691925.1 Scomber scombrus
GGAGGTTGGTCTATCCCATCATATATTACTGGGGAGGTTGGTCTATCCCACATATATACTGGGGAGGTTGGTCTATCCCATCATATATACTGGGGAGGTTGGTCTATCCCATCTATATACTGGGGAGGTTGGTCTATCCCATCATATATACTGGGGAGGTTGGTCTATCCAACATATATACTGGGGAGGTTGGTCTATCCCAACATATATACTGGGGAGGTTGGTCTATCCCATCATATATACTGGGGAGGTTGGTCTATCCCATCATATATACTGGGGAGGTTGGTCTATCCCATCATATATACTGGGAGGTTGGTCTATCCCATCATATATACTGGGGAGGTTGGTCTAGCTGGAAATGAATATTTGTACCTTTCTATCTGTGCCATGAACCAAGGATGTGCATCTTATTATTTATCATCCTACATTATTTATTTTATGATTATTATTATTTATATATATATATTTTATATTTTATTTTATTTTTCTCATCCTTATTCTTCATGTTTCTCTCTTTCTGTGTGTTTTGTTCATCTTTCTCCAGATGTTGCCTCTGCTCTGTTTGTATTAATCTGCATCTGTAAAGAAAAGTCAATAAAAAGTGAAATAATAAAAGATTCTTTTACATAATCCAGATTCTTGGGATGTTTTATGAATTTATTTATTTAGTATTTAATTGATCATCTTTGCTTTGTTTTATTTCACAATATTTGTACGTAACAATATTTTTGACATTTGACTTTGCATTGTTAACGTTTGATCTCTTATAGGTGATTGTTTGGGTTATTAATCTCTGAACCAACATGTTCAACATGTTAATAGTCAGCTGTGATACTAGTTCGTAGATTAGTTCAGATAAATATAAATAATAAAATGATGCTTTAAAGGTTGCAGATGAAAAGTGTTCAGAGTCTTTCTCCTGTTTTCTTCTGCTCTGCAAACTGAGTTTCCTCTGATCCATTATCTCCTCCACCCATCCCTCCATCTGGGTCCTCCTTCACTTAAAGCTTAATTCACTTAACCTCAACGTGTATGTGCCTGTGTGTGTGTGTGTGTGTGTGTGTGTGTGTGTGTGTGTGTGTGTGTGTGTGTGTGTGTGTGTGTGTGTGTGTGTGTGTGTGTGGGCGAGAACAGAGACTTAAGATGCAGTGATCAATACAGCAGATGAGGATCTTTCTCTCGTGTCCTTGTCTCTCATCCTGCTTTGTCTGGGACATGTCATCAAGCATGTACACACACACACACACACACACGCACACACACACACACACATACGCACACGCACACATAGGCACTCCTTTCATACGGATAGTTTACCGTAAGTGTGACTCAGCCTCTCTGACTGGAATACAGAACATCAAGTAACTGCTGCACACACACACACACACACACACACACACACACACACACACACACACACACACACACACACACACACACACACACACACACACACACACACACACACACACACACACACACACACACACACACACATCAAAGATGATGTATATTAGTCAACACCTATTTGAAGCTCACTTATTGGAAACGGATGATGTAAAATCATAGACTGTCTATATAAAGGACGTAATATCCGTGACGTCATCCATTGGTTTGTGGACTGCTGCTCGGAGGCCAATAGTATCGGATCTGAGCAGCGCCATCTTGAAAATTTCAGGTGCATGCTGGGAAAAATAAAATCATGGATTCTACTTATATGGGCATCAGGAGGAGCATGAGGCGCCCTCCTGAACCTGTGAACCAATCAACCTGTCAATCACCACGTAGCCACGCCCTAATGCAACCCTGCTTTTATCGTCACATATAAAATCAGGGAGGCCAAAATGTCCCAAATGAACATCATACTGCATTGAAGAAGGCTTTAAACTAGCGATTGAGACCATAAACACATTTTGAAAACGTTTACTGAGGTTAGAAATCAAGTGAGAAGTTGGTGAATTCTCCATTGACTTGTATAGAGACGGAAGTCCTTTTGACACCAAAACGGTCGCCCCCTGGTGGCCTTTTGATAGAATGCAGTTTTAAGTTACTTCCTGGTTGGCCTCATTTCAGAGGACCAGAACTCCCCACCTGATATTAATGGAGAGTTTGGACGAGCAGAAATGTGATCAGGTTCTAGTGGAAGAGGTTAACAAATATATTGATATATATTTATAACAACAACTAATATTACCTGTGCGTATTCTGTCATTGTGTCTCCTCGTCTCCATAGTAACAGAAATCATCTCCTCGTCTCCATAGTAACAGGAGTCATCTGTGCATAGCTAGCAGCAGGTTAATATCTGTTCTTCAGACTTATTATTTATAGACGCAGTTCCGTTAATCACAATGTGTTCTAAATAACATATTTACATTTTCTCTCTGTATTTTGCACACTGGGGTTAAAACTCCTCATATTACATTCATTATGGTAAATGTGCTAAATGGACAGCGCGTCACATCCTGGTGTGAAATGTTGTTCTCCCCTTTTACATTTAGTTAGTTTTACTTCCTGTGCCCCCCCCCCCCCCCCTCCTGCCTTGGTTGATTGCCTCATGTGTTTCACCTGTCTTGTTTCTCTCACCTGTGTCCTGTTAGTAATTACCTCATCATGTCTACATAGGTCAGGTTTTCAGTTCAGTCTCTGGGTTTTGTTCTGTGTGGTTTTGGACTATCCGCCCGTTATATTAACCATGTCATTGGGTCGGTGTTTTCTGTTGAGTTTTCTCCTGAGTTGACCAATAAAGTGTATTTTTTTCCTGACTCTGTGTCATGAACTGGCTCAAAATTCATGACAAAACCAAGGAGGAGAAACACTCCTTTAAGTTAAACAAAACCAAAGTTATTTATTTCATCAACTCATTTACATAAATTATGTAAATGAGTTAGAGTCAGGGTTGTCTGGATGGTATGGATGCAGGAGTATGTTGAGTGATAGAAATCAATCAAACAAAGAAACAAGGTTCTGCTGCTGGTAGAGAGAGACTGAGCAGGCCAGCTGGTTTTGGCCCAACCCCCGGCCCAGGTGGCCCAACCCCCGGCCCAGGTGGCCCAACCCCCGGCCCAGGTGGCCCAACCCCCGGCCCAGGTGAACCGCCTCAGCCTAATGACCAACCAGGCAGAGCAATCACAGAAACAGTCATCACAACTGTCTGCTTTCTGGGTCCAGCCGCTACGCCACCGTGACACAGCGTGTGTTATTTAGATAGATGTAAACTTTATTGATCCCCTTGGGGTAATTTAGGGTCCAGCAGCTTAATACACAAAGACATCAAAGAACAATATACTAAAAAATTAAATACAAAATAAGAAAAACAGCAGGTCTGAGGCTGTGTGATAAAGTGCAAAAATAAAAAAATAAAAGTATAGTGCAATATACAATTTAAAGTGAATTTAGTGTTATTTTGCACAGTTGAAAGAAGCAAACCTCATCGTGCCTCGTTAATCCATCAGCTTGCACGTTTTAACACACGCAGACCTTCAGTTCATCAGGCCTTATGTGTTAAATCAGCTGTGTGTCAGTTTCATTAATATTGATGCAAACCTACTCAAATAAAAGCTTAGACGTGGCTCTTTAATGTAGTATCTGATCATATGTGCTGGTGAGAATGTGGTGAGCTAGATGTGGACCATGCTCGTGTCTTTGGGAAATGGTGCAAAACATACGAGGATATAATATATATATAATATATATATATAATATATATATAATATATATATAATATATATATAATATATATATATAATATATATATAATATATATATAATATATATATATAATATTCCTCTGGACTGTAAAACTTTATCTATGTGTGATTTCAACGAGGGAAATGTTCATGTTAGTGACGTCTGGTGAAGATTTAACTGATAGTCAATAAAAAGGCTCTAACCAGGAAGTGGTGCAAACCCCCCTGATAACAACCAATGGTGATGGAGACGATGACATTTCACATGAGACTGCAGGAGGAGCAGGAGGAGCAGGAGAAGGAGGAGGAGGAGGAGCAGGAGGAGGAGGAAGAGCAGGAGGAGGAGGGGGAGCAGGAGGAGCAGGAGGAGCAGGAGGAGCAGGAGCAGGAGGAGCAGGAGGAGCAGGAGGAGGAGGAGGAGCAGGAGCAGGAGGAGCAGGAGGAGCAGGAGGAGGAGGAGGAGCAGGAGCAGGAGGAGCAGGAGGAGGAGGAGGAGCAGGAGGAGGAGGAGGAGCAGGAGGAGCAGGAGGAGCAGGAGCAGGAGGAGGAGCAGGAGGAGCAGTAGGAGCAGTAGGAGCAGGAGCAGGAGCAGGAGCAGGAGGAGGAGCAGGAGGAGCAGGAGGAGCAGTAGGAGCAGGAGGAGCAGGAGCAGGAGGAGCAAAAGTGGGACAATTTATAAACACAGACGTAAACATGATGACTCAGGAAATGAGACTCTGCTAATGTTATTGTTCTTTGTTTTATTAGTTTGTTCCTTTTCCGTGTGTGTGATGTCCGTGTGTGTGTGTGTGTGTGATGTCAATGTGTGTGATGTCCGTGTGTGTGTGTGTGTGTGTGTGATGTCCGTGTGTGTGATGTCCGTGTGTGTGTGTGTGTGTGATGTCCATGTGTGTGATGTCCGTGTGTGTGTGTGTGTGTGTGTGTGTGTGATGTCCGTGTGTGTGATGTCCGTGTGTGTGATGTCCGTGTGTGTGTGTGTGTGTGTGTGTGTGTGTGTGTGTGCTGAACAACATAAAGCAACTGTCTGTTAGAGTCTGGACTGTAAAAGACTTCCTGTGTGCTGAACCCTGAACCCTGAACCATGAACCCTGAACCCTGAACCCTGAACCCTGAACCATGAACCCTGAACCCTGAACCATGAACCCTGAACCCTGAACCATGAACCCTGAACCATGAACCCTGAACCATGAACCCTGAACCATGAACCATGAACCCTGAACCATGAACCATGAACCCTGAACCATGAACCATGAACCCTGAACCATGAACCATGAACCCTGAAGCATGAACCATGAACCCTGAACCCTGAACCCTGAACCATGAACCATGAACCCTGAACCATGAACCATGAACCATGAACCCTGAACCCTGAACCATTAACCCCGAACCATGAACCCTGAACCCTGAACCATGAACCCTGAACCCTGAACCATGAACCCTGAACCCTGAACCCTGAACCATGAACCCTGAACCATGAACCATGAACCATGAACCCTGAACCATGAACCATGAACCCTGAACCATGAACCATGAACCCTGAACCATGAACCCTGAACCATGAATCATGGAGAGACCAGGAACCTGTTTTCTGTAACTGACCTGAGGTCTTGGGTCACAGACAGGTGCAAAGTGAAGCTGAAGCTTTTCTACCAGCTTCAACTCTGCTTTTAATCAGGGAAACTGTTCCTTCCTCTTCTTACCTTCCTTCCTCTTCTTACCTTCCTTCCTCTTCTTACCTTCCTTCTTCTTCTTACCTTCCTTCCTCTTCTTACCTTCCTTCCTCTTCTTACCTTCCTTCTTCTTCTTACCTTCCTTCCTCTTCTTACCTTCCTTCTTCTTCTTACCTTCCTTCCTCTTCTTACCTTCCTTCTTCTTCTTACCTTCCTTCCTCTTCTTACCTTTCTTCTTCTTCTTACCTTCCTTCTTCTTCTTACCTTCCTTCCTCTTCTTACCTTCCTTCTTCTTCTTCTGCAGACTTTATGCAGTTAGTAACTTGCTTAATTCTTTCTCTAATGGTGCCAAAGTTATATAAATGTGCTGGTTTATGGGAACTGTGTCCAGTGTGATGCTTGTTGAGACAAAGAGCCGAGTCAGAACATTCTTGTTTAAACCCAAATATAAATATAAATATAAATATAAATATAAATATAAATATAAATATAAATATAAATATAAATATAAATATAAATATGTTCAGCAGGCAGCACAGAATGTTTTGGGCGGCGGTGATGAAACCTCAGCAGCGCTTTCCTGTCTGTAGTCTGTGATTAGCTCCTCAGTGTTGGTAGTGTTCTGGATGAGGATGCTCCCTGTGCTCCACCCTGTCCTGGTAGCCCCCCCCCCATCCTAACCCCCCCTGTCCTGGTAGCCCCCCCCCATCCTAACCCCCCCCTGTCCTGGTATCCCCCCCCCATCCTAACCCCCCCTGTCCTGGTAGCCACCCCCCCCATCCTAACACCCCCCTGTCCTGTTAGCCACCCCCCCATCCTAACCCCCCCTGTCCTGGTAGCCCCCCCCATCCTAACCCCCCCTGTCCTGGTAGCCCCCCCCCATCCTAACCCCCCCTGTCCTGGTATTCCCCCCCCCATCCTGGTAAACCCCCCCCATCCTAACCCCCCCCCTGTCCTGGTATCCCCCCCATCCTAACCCCCCCCCTGTCCTGGTAAACCCCCCCATCCTAACCCCCCCCTGTCCTGGTAGCCCCCCCCATCCTAACCCCCCCTGTCCTGGTATCCCCCCCATCCTAACCCCCCCCTGTCCTGGTAGCCCCCCCCATCCTAACCCCCCCTGTCCTGGTATCCCCCCCATCCTAACCCCCCCCTGTCCTGGTAGCCCCCCCCATCCTACCCCCCCCTGTCCTGGTATTCCCCCCCCATCCTAACCCCCCCCTGTCCTGGTAAACCCCCCCATCCTAACCCCCCCCTGTCCTGGTAGCCCCCCCCATCCTAACCCCCCCCTGTCCTGGTATCCCCCCCATCCTAACCCCCCCCTGTCCTGGTAAACCCCCCCATCCTAACCCCCCCCTGTCCTGGTAGCCCCCCCCATCCTAACCCCCCCCTGTCCTGGTATCCCCCCCATCCTAACCCCCCCCTGTCCTGGTAGCCCCCCCCATCCTAACCCCCCCTGTCCTGGTATCCCCCCCCATCCTAACCCCCCCCTGTCCTGGTAGCCCCCCCCATCCTACCCCCCCCCTGTCCTGGTATTCCCCCCCCATCCTAACCCCCCCCTGTCCTGGTAAACCCCCCCCCCACACCCCCCGAATGCTGGAAAAGAGATTAAGGACTTAAAATCAGAATGAAACTGAAACTATTTATTTCAAATCACTTTAATGTTAATCAAAGGTTAACATGGTTTATATGTGTTATACAGCATGAAACATAAACACAGTTAACACTGTAATAACTAAATATATAATGTGTGCACATGTAATAAACATTAATATAGTTCTTTCCAGACTTTCAGGACTCTGCTGTTACACTTCCAAACTCCTGTGACTAATTTCATTGAACTTTAATTAGAATCTAAACTGTTTGCACACATTCACAACCAGAGTTACGACCACTAGTGTTTATGTGCAGAAGATCAGCTGGTTGGTTAATAACAATAATATAGATAGATAGATAGATCTTACTTTATTAATCCCAGAGGGGAAATTTAAAAAGTCCAAGCAGCAATACGTGGCACAAGACAACAAACATAGAAATCACAGAAGTACACCTAGGAATATACCCCCCCCCCCCCCCCCCCCCCCCCCCCCCTCATCATTGCTGGAAGCCGTCTTTATAAAAGCACAACGAGTATAAAGATAAAAGTGAATGTGAAAAAAAAATAACAGCAGCGTAAATACAGAAGCTTCTAAACTCTCCCGATCTGACTGCTGGAGTCTGAAGCTGCTGGGACCCGACCCAACTTCTCATAGATGGCAGGGACCTGAAAAACAGGCAACCAGGTAGTCCGTTAGAATAAACAGCCAACCAGGAAGTCCGTTAGAATAAACAGCCAACCAGGTAGTCCGTTAGAATAAACAGCCAACCAGGTAGTCCGTTAGAATAAACAGCCAACCAGGTAGTCCGTTAGAATAAACAGCCAACCAGGTAGTCCGTTAGAATAAACAACCAACCAGGAAGTCCGTTAGAATAAACAGCCAACCAGGTAGTCCGTTAGAATAAACAACCAACCAGGAAGTCCGTTAGAATAAACAGCCAACCGGGTAGTCTGTTAGAATAAACAGCCAACCGGGTAGTCTGTTAGAATAAACAGCCAACCAGGTAGTCTGTTACAATAAACAGCCAAACCAGGTAGTCTGTTACAATAAACAGCAACCAGGTAGTCTGTTACAATAAACAGCCAACCAGGTAGTCTGTTAGAATAAACAGCCAACCAGGTAGTCTGCTAGAATCCAAAAACTTTTAAAAACAGGTCAGAATGAAATGTTCAAAACTCTTCATGTTTTCAGACTGTCCTATCACGACTAACCCGAACCCTGTGGATCAGGAAGTACAGCAGTCTAACCCGAACCCTGTGGATCAGGAAGTAGAGCGGTCTAACCCTAACCCTGTGGATCAGGAAGTAGAGCGGTCTAACCCGAACCCTGTGGATCAGGAAGTAGAGCGGTCTAACCAGAACCCTGTGGATCAGGAAGTAGAGCGGTCTAACCCGAACCCTGTGGATCAGGAAGTAGAGCGGTCTAACCCGAACCCTGTGGATCAGGAAGTAGAGCGGTCTAACCCGAACCCTGTGGATCAGGAAGTAGAGCGGTCTAACCCTAACCCTGTGGATCAGGAAGTAGAGCGGTCTAACCCCTAACCCTGTGGATCAGGAAGTAGAGCGGTCTAACCCGAACCCTGTGGATCAGGAAGTAGAGCGGTCCTAACCCTAACCCTGTGGATCAGGAAGTAGAGCGGTCTAACCCGAACCCTGTGGATCAGGAAGTACAGCAGTCTAACCCTAACCCTGTGGATCAGGAAGTAGAGCGGTCTAACCCTAACCCTGTGGATCAGGAAGTAGAGCGGTCTAACCCTAACCCTGTGGATCAGGAAGTAGAGCGGTCTAACCCTAACCCTGTGGATCAGGAAGTAGAGCGGTCTAACCCGAACCCTGTAGCTCCTATCATCAGTGTGTGAATGAGATGATGAGAGACGTCGGCCCTGCTGACCGATCCAACGCTGAGCTACAGAAAGGTCTCTATGGGTGATATATTAGTTCATACATTGCATTACAGATGTGTGTTTTGGTGGTTGAATAAAAGTTTGATAATTGTGTCGGTTAGTACCAAAGTACCCTGAACCATAAACCCAGCTCTTAATAATAATATAATCATTCATAATAATAATGAATCATTTGAGGCCTTAAGATACTTTCCAAACTGACAGGATTGGTACTGACGAGCCTCATCTGTGTGTAACCCTGACCCTGAGTATATACTGCAGGTCTATGAGCGGAGCATGACACTATCAACAATGTTTTTTGGGTTGTTTGCAGTTTTTTGCTTATGTTACATTTTATTGGTTATTATTGTTTGTTCTTATACATGTTTAGAAATAAATTCATCAAATAAAATCTGATGTCAGTAAACATTCCTGAAAGATGATGCAGGGCGGGTCTGTGATGCTGACACGTCTACCGAGGGTCTAACCTTCCACTTATATGTATTCAGATGTGTAGATCTAACAGTCAGAGGGTTAGGGTTAGGGTTACAGAGACATGCAGGGTAAAGAGTCACCTCCACATTCTTGCTGTTCTGATCCGAGTTCCTCCTCTTCTTCCATCTGTAGAGCAGAACAGCCGGAACCAGAGACCCGGCAGCTACGAGCACACACACAACCAGAGGCAGGACGAAGTCAGAGCCAGAGACTGTGGATGAGACTGGGAGGGAAGAGAGAGAGAGGCATGAATACACGGTCAAAAAGGAAAGCTTTGTATAATTTATTATTGACTGCTAAATACAAGTGATGTAAGAAATGAATCATCATGTGAAACATTTCACATAAAGGTTTTTATTGTCTGTAACTGAGTTACAGTGTGAAGTGATTCATGGGACGCTGAGGCGCCGCTATGCAGAGAAATTAACCTCAAAGGTCAAACATGCGTTTTACATGATCTACAAATATAAAAAATGATTTACAAAGAAGAATTTATGGTAGAAATACTTCATCAAATCCAAAAGAAATGATTTAACAGTTCTATGAATAAATACAACATTGTTCTAACTGTTAAATGTGATGTTTAGCTGCTGACTGTAAGAACTGAAACTATTATGTAGTTAAAGCTGAAATCAGAGACCTGAACCTGAGATCTGCTCTGTGGGTCCAGAGGATGAAGGTGTGAAGCTTCCTGAGCTGGACCTCTGTGTTGCTGCTGTGGAGGCTGATGGGACGGATGTGGGGAAAGGTCCGAGGGTCCAGTTTGGTTCTTCAGTGGTTGCAGCTGTGAAAACACAACGAACCAATCAGATACTCAGATATCAGAGGAGGAGGAGGAGGAGGAGGAGGAGGAGGAGGAGAGGATGAAGGCTTTGACCCACAGGAGGCGCTGCAGTTTGTTAAAAACTGTAACTACGATCATTGTTCAGCGTATTGTGTCACTTCCTGTTGCTGGTTAAGCGTATTGTGTCACTTCCTGTTGCTGGTTAAGCGTATTGTGTCACTTCCTGTTGCTGGTTAAGCGTATTGTGTCACTTCCTGTTGCTGGTTGTGTTCCTGAGTGTTTCTGCTGCTCTCAACATAATTACCTGCTGTACATTAATCATGCTCAGGCACTCTGAGCTCTCTGCTTCTTCTCACTAATCCCACAGATGTGATCTGCTAGCTGCTAACTGCTAACTGCTAACTCTAACCCTTCAGTCACCATGGTAACCGTTAGCTACCATAGTTAAGTAGCTGTGACCCATATTTACAGGTCGGTCTGTACATGTGATGTTGGACTCTCTCCAGTCTGAGAGAGGCACATGATCCAGCCAATGAACAACCAGGTTACTGAAAGAAAGGAGACGTGTTGGCAGGTTTCGCAGACTTTCTGGGGTCTGACTCATATATCCCACTTTAGGTGGTGCAGCTCTCACATCGAGTATTTACATCATCTACTGAAGTCACTAATGAGCTGCTCTGTGGGCCCAGGTATGTGGGAGAGGAAGAGCATTCAGCTTTCTGATGTGTATCCAGTTGTCTTTATCCATGGTAATGATAAGCTGTGTGTGTTCAGAACCTTTCCCAGGATAGCTGGAGCCATGTCTATCCCAATATTACACATTTTAATTCAATACATGAATAGTTGGTCTGGGCTCAGGTCTGAGTGTTTGAGCCTACCTGTAGCTTCAGGCTGGTTGGTGGTTCCAGGTCTGAGTGTTTGAGCCTACCTGTAGCTTCAGGCTGGTTGGTGGTTCCAGGTCTGAGTGTTTGAGCCTACCTGTAGCTTCAGGCTGGTTGGTGGTTCCAGGTCTGAGTGTTTGAGCCTACCTGTAGCTTCAGGGTGGTTGGTGGTTCCAGGTCTGAGTGTTTGAGCCTACCTGTAGCTTCAGGCTGGTTGGTGGTTCCAGGTCTGAGTGTTTGAGCCTACCTGTAGCTTCAGGCTGGTTGGTGGTTCCAGGTCTGAGTGTTTGAGCCTACCTGTAGCTTCAGGCTGGTTGGTGGTTCCAGGTCTGAGTGTTTGAGCCTACCTGTAGCTTCAGGCTGGTTGGTGGTTCCAGGTCTGAGTGTTTGAGCCTACCTGTAGCTTCAGGGTGGTTGGTGGTTCCAGGTCTGAGTGTTTGAGCCTACCTGTAGCTTCAGGCTGGTTGGTGGTTCCAGGTCTGAGTGTTTGAACCTACCTGTAGCTTCAGGCTGGTTGGTGGTTCCAGGTCTGAGTGTTTGAGCCTACCTGTAGCTTCAGGCTGGTTGGTGGTTCCAGGTCTGAGTGTTTGAGCCTACCTGTAGCTTCAGGGTGGTTGGTGGTTCCAGGTCTGAGTGTTTGAGCCTACCTGTAGCTTCAGGCTGGTTGGTGGTTCCAGGTCTGAGTGTTTGAGCCTACCTGTAGCTTCAGGCTGGTTGGTGGTTCCAGGTCTGAGTGTTTGAGCCTACCTGTAGCTTCAGGCTGGTTGGTGGTTCCAGGTCTGAGTGTTTGAGCCTACCTGTAGCTTCAGGCTGGTTGGTGGTTCCAGGTCTGAGTGTTTGAGCCTACCTGTAGCTTCAGGCTGGTTGGTGGTTCCAGGTCTGAGTGTTTGAGCCTACCTGTAGCTTCAGGGTGGTTGGTGGTTCCAGGTCTGAGTGTTTGAGCCTACCTGTAGCTTCAGGCTGGTTGGTGGTTCCAGGTCTGAGTGTTTGAACCTACCTGTAGCTTCAGGCTGGTTGGTGGTTCCAGGTCTGAGTGTTTGAGCCTACCTGTAGCTTCAGGCTGGTTGGTGGTTCCAGGTCTGAGTGTTTGAGCCTACCTGTAGCTTCAGGCTGGTTGGTGGTTCCAGGTCTGAGTGTTTGAGCCTACCTGTAGCTTCAGGCTGGTTGGTGGTTCCAGGTCTGAGTGTTTGAGCCTACCTGTAGCTTCAGGCTGGTTGGTGGTTCCAGGTCTGAGTGTTTGAGCCTACCTGTAGCTTCAGGCTGGTTGGTGGTTCCAGGTCTGAGTGTTTGAACCTACCTGTAGCTTCAGGCTGGTTGGTGGTTCAGGTCTGAGTGTTTGAACCTACCTGTAGCTTCAGGCTGGTTGGTGGTTCCAGGTCTGAGTGTTTGAGCCTACCTGTAGCTTCAGGCTGGTTGGTGGTTCCAGGTCTGAGTGTTTGAGCCTACCTGTAGCTTCAGGCTGGTTGGTGGTTCCAGGTCTGAGTGTTTGAGCCTACCTGTAGCTTC